>NC_142957.1:7435192-7437692 GCF_046866305.1 Octopus bimaculoides | reverse complement strand
GCAAAGCAACAGTTAAGGAGTGGCATATTTTACCACGACAGACACGTACACAGCATCGAATACCACGATGTGAGTGAAAGCTGTTCTCACTGTATTGTCCGGTGTCTGGTAATCCCTTCGATACCGACATAAAACCCAAAAAAGAATCCTGACCACAGAGTGTGGGTAACTATGTCAAAGGTCACTGGCAATGTGCATTCATCTGATTGCAACTGTTAAAGCAAGTCACTGAGCATGCGTACATGTCATACGGGAGAGTTCCAATCAGGGGTGGATAACACCTTATAGGAAAGCCCTATAGCATGCAGGTATGATTGGTTAATCACAACAACTTGCTTTGCAATCTCTGCCAGGTGGTTGGTGTCAAAACAGACACAGCAGTCTGGTGCAGGTTCATGCCTGGCCCGCTCCTATCAAACGGTCCGACCCATGGAAGGCAGATGCTGCACGATGATGATGATGATGATGATGATGATGATGATGATGATGAATCAAAGCATCATGGTCGATTTGCTTCACATCATAAGAAAATGACTTTTATGGCAACCTTGGATCAGTCCAAACTTTGTAATTGAAAAACAAGTTGTTGAAGATTGGATGGACTGGCTGGTCTGGACCTGGTCTAGTGGATGACCAGTCTTGTCTTGTATGTATATTCACTCGAACTGTAACACTGAACATTCAGATACATTGTTTTGAATTATGCACTATCACAACGTCAAGATTTTGTAATGTGACTGTTTAATTTTAGTATGACATTGTGGGGTAGGTGTGAGAGGCTGGATCTGGCCTTGTTTTGAATTAATTGTGCATTATTTTATTGCTCTGAGATTTCAATGATGTGATTGTTTATTCTTAGAATGACATTGTGGGGTAGGTGTGAGAGGCTGGATCTGGCCTTGTTTTCAATTAATCATGTATTATCTCAGCTTCAAGATTTCAATAATGTGATTTATTTTTAGAGTGACATTGTAGGGTAGGTGTGAGAGGCAGGATCTGGTCATATTGGACATAAAATAAGTAGATTATTTGGGCCGCATGTGGCCTCTTTAAATGCTAATGGATTAAAAGTAAATATCTGTGGAATACTCTATATGTTTTCTGTGTACATATGATATAATTGTATTTTATTGTAAGATGATTGTATTTGTGATTCAGAGATCCTAGCCTTGGTGCCTTTTTTGACATGCAATTTTACTTCAAATTTTTAGCTTTAAAAAAATCTGGAGAAATAAAAAAAAATATGTATGATAGGCGTAGGAGTGGCTGTGTGGTAAGTAGCTTGCTTACCAACCACATGGCTCCGGGTTCAGTCACACTGTGTGGCACCTTGGTCAAGTGTCTTCTACTACAGCCTCGGACCGACCAAAGCCTTGTGAGTGGATTTGGTAGACGGAAACTGAAAGAAGTCCGTCGTATATATTGTATATATGTATGTGTGTGTATATGTTTGTGTGTCTGTGTTTGTTCCCCCAACATCGCTTGACAACTGATGCTGGTGTGTTTACGTCCCCGTAACTCAGCGGTTCGGCAAAAATGACCGATAGTCTTTGGAAGCCTAGTACTTATTCTAAGTCCTGGGGTCGATTTGCTCGACTAAAGGCGGTGCTCCAGCATGGCCACAGTCGAAAGACTGAAACAAGTAAAAGAGTAAAAGAGAGTAAAGAGAGATATACACAAATATGTAGAGTACTGAATGGATTCTATAAAAAAAACGACAAAAATTTGTAATATTTTATCAATCAATATTTTAATGACATAACTCAATAATCGATATTTTAATATAAGATATCAATAGTTAATATTTTAATGTGAGATATTAATATTTTTATACATGTGTTAATGGAAAATGCGTTAACAAGAAAAAAGAGATAACAAGCAAAAATTCCTAGATTCTCTCACACACATGCATGCACAATCACGTATGCATACATATAATGTGCATTTAACTGCAACAGTTTGTTTGTTTTACTCTTCACCTGCACATCACAGCAATAGACAAGTTTATGTATATGTATTTTTTTACTCGTGTGGTAACCCCCAACCATACTTTGTTATATATACACATATTGTTGGCACTCCGTCGCTAACGACGTCGAGGGTTCCAGTCGATCCGATCAACGGAACAGCCTGCTCGTGAAATTAACGTGCAAGTGGCTGAGCACTCCACAGACACGTGTACCCTTAACGTAGTTCTCGGGGGATATTCAGCGTGACACAGAGTGTGACAAGGCTGACCCTTTGAATTACAGGCACAATAGAAACAGGAAGAAAGAGTGAGAGAAAGTTGTGGTGAAAGAGTACAACAGGGTTCGCCACCATCCCCTGCCGGAGCCTCGTGGAGCTTTAGGTATTTTCGCTCAATAAACACTCACAACGCCCAGTCTGGGAATCGAAACCGCGATCCTATGACCGCGAGTCCGCTGCCCTAACCACTGGGCCATTGCGCCTCCACATATACACACACACACATACATTAACACATATACAATCAGGCACA
>NC_142957.1:7372692-7430192 GCF_046866305.1 Octopus bimaculoides | reverse complement strand
TCTGGGTTCAGTCCCACTGCTTGGCACCTTGGGCAAGTGTCTTGTACTATAGCCTCGAGTCGATCAAAGCCTTGTGAGTGGATTTGGTAGACGGAAACTGAAAGAAGCCCGTCGTATATATTTATATATATATATATATATATATATATATATATATATATATGTATGTGTGTGTATATGTGTGTTTGTGTTTGTCCCCCCACCATCGCTTGACAACCGATGCTGGTGTGTTTAGGTCCCCGTAACTTAGCGGTTCGGCAAAAGCGACCGATAGAATAAGTACTAGGCTTACAAAGAATAAGTCCTGGGGGTTGATTTGATTCGACTAAAAGGCGGTGCTCCAGCATGGCCGCAGTCAAATGACTGAAACAAGTAATAGAGAGATATAAATACCCCCACCCCCCACCCCAGTATCAACCCAATACAGCCCCAAAAAGCAAAATACCAGCCAACTCACCACCCATGCGCTGTACACCATTCAGCAGAAAAATCTTCAGATTGTTAGTGCCCTTGATGGGGTCAATGCCATTCTTTTGTTTGAGGTCAACAAACAGCAGGTAGGTCTTTGCTCGTGGGATTGATAGGATGTCACTGGGTCGTTCCACGTAGCAATGTTCCACCCTCAAGTTCGGCACATTCTGTTTTAGACTCTCTGTCAGTGGCTCGTGAAGCTGATAGCGTTGGTCGAAATACAAAGAGCACACCATGTCGTCCAGGTCACTTTGCCGAATCATCTCCAAGATATTTTCAGAGGAATTCTAATGAGAGAAACAAAGAAAAGAAAGGAAAGAAATAAATAAAATCCCTCTAATAATAAATGCTGTCGTGTATTAATTACAAGAAGTAGACTGGATGATGATAATCTTATGTGGAGCTCTAAACATAACAGTAGCAGTCATACAGGTCACTTTGCCGCATCATCTCCAAGATATTTTCAGAGGAATTCTAATGAGAGAAACGAAGAAAAGAAAGGAAAGAAACAAATAAAATCACTCTAATAATAAATGCTGTCGTGTATTAATTACAAGAAGTAGACTGGATGATGATAATCTTATGTGGAGCTCTAAACATAACAGTAGCAGTCATACAGCTATTTGTACATAAAATCTTACTGTAGGTAAAATAAACAACAGATGCTTTGCCGCACACAGAAACTGCAGGAGGGAGTGGGTAAGCTGGTTATATCAACCCCCAGTGCTCAACTGGTATTTATTTTATTGACCCCACAAAAGGATGAAAGGCAAAGACAACACCTGTGGAATTTGAATTCAGAACATGAATGCTAATCATTTTTCCTAGTGTGTTAATGATTCTGTCAGCTTGCCAACTTATAAAGTACCGCCTGACTGGCCTTCGTGCCGGTGGCACGTAAAAGCACCCTCTACACTCTCGGAGTGGTTGGCGTTAGGAAGGGCATCCAGCTGTAGAAACTCTGCCAAATCAGATTGGAGCCTGGTGTAGCCATCCGGTTTCACCAGTCCTCAGTCAAATCGTCCAACCCATGCTAGCATGGAAAGCGGACGTTAAACGACGACGGCAATACATACAGACATATATATATATATATATATATACCGCCTGACTGGCCTTTGTAGGGTTTTCAAGCGAGATCGTTGCCAGTGCCCCTGGACTGGCTCTTGTGCGGGTGGCACATAAAATACACCATTTTGAGCGTGGCCGTTGCCAGTACCGCCTGACTGGCCTTCGTGCCGGTGGCACGTAAAAGCACCCTCTACACTCTCGGAGTGGTTGGCGTTAGGAAGGGCATCCAGCTGTAGAAACTCTGCCAAATCAGATTGGAGCCTGGTGTAGCCATCCGGTTTCACCAGTCCTCAGTCAAATCGTCCAACCCATGCTAGCATGGAAAGCAGACGTTAAACGACGACGACAATACATACAGACACATATATATATATATATATATATATATATATACCGCCTGACTGGCCTTTGTAGGGTTTTCAAGCGAGATCGTTGCCAGTGCCCCTGGATTGGCTCTTGTGCGGGTGGCACATAAAATACACCATTTTGAGCGTGGCCGTTGCCAGTACCGCCTGACTGGCCTTCGTGCCGGTGACACGTAAAAGCACCCTCTACACTCTCGGAGTGGTTGGTGTTAGGAAGGGCATCCAGCTGTAGAAACTCTGCCAAATCAGATTGGAGCCTGGTGTAGCCATCCGGTTTCACCAGTCCTCAGTCAAATCGTCCAACCCATGCTAGCATGGAAAGCGGACGTTAAACGACGACGACAATACATACAGACATATATATATATATATATATATATATATATATACCGCCTGACTGGCCTTTGTAGGGTTTTCGAGCGAGATCGTTGCCAGTGCCCCTGGACTGGCTCTTGTGCGGGTGGCACATAAAATACACCATTTTGAGCGTGGCCGTTGCCAGTACCGCCTGACTGGCCTTCGTGCCGGTGGCACATAAAAGCACCCACTGCACTCTCGGAGTGGTTGGCGTTAGGAAGGGCATCCAGCCATAGAAACTCTGCCAAATCAGATTGGAGCCTGGTGTAGCCATCCGGTTTCACCAGTCCTCAGTCAAATCGTCCAACCCATGCTAGCATGGAAAGTGGACGTTAAACGATGATGATGATGATGAATATAAACTCAATTTTTTTCAGTTCTATGTTATCGGTTGAAACAATATATTCGTGTATAAAAATGTTTATACTATATGCTATATTTTTATTTATTTATTATTTCTTCTTATTCTTTATGTTTCAGGGATTATGTTGTATTTCTTATATATGTTCATTGAGGGAGTGTGATATGTTGAGTCGTTAACCCAGTCTTTTTATTCTTTAACTAATATTTATATATATATATATATATATATATATATATATATATATATATAGGCGCAGGAGTGGCTGTGTGGTAAGTAGCTTGCTTACCAACCACATGGTTCTGGGTTCAGTCCCACTGCGTAGCACCTTGGGCAAGTGTCTTCTACTATAGCCTCGGGCCGACCAAAGCCTTGTGAGTGGATTTGGTAGACGGAAACTGAAAGAAGCCCGTCGTGTATATGTATATATATATATATATATATATATATAATGTTTGTGTCTGTGTTTGTCCCCCCAACATCGCTTGACAACCGATACTGATGTGTTTATGTCCTCGTAACTTAACGGTTCGGCAAAAGACACCGATAGAATAAGTACTAGGCTTCCAAAGAATAAGACCTGGGGTCGATTTGCTCGACTAAAAGGCGGTGCTCCAGCATGGCTGCAGTCAAATGACTGAAACAAGTAAAAGAGTAAAAGAGTGTATATATATATATATATATTCATATCTATTTTTGAACATGTTAAACTTTACAGTTCTATATTTAAGAGATGAGGAATTATTTACATTTGACGGGCATATGGCGTAGTGGTTAAGAGCGCGGGCTACTAACCCCAAGGTTCCGAGTTCGATTCACGGCAGCGACCTGATTAATAATAGTAATAATAATAATAATAATAATATAATAATAGTAACATCGTTAGGAATGAGAACCCAGGTTCGAAATTTACCCAAGACACCTGACGAAGGCTGGAGGGTATATCAGCCGAAACGTTGTGTTAACAACAAACAAGATGAGGACAAATATCCGTCAAATGTAAATAATGTAAATAATGTATGTTAAACTTTGTCATCATTTTTTTAGGCTGGCATCGGTTAGGTGATTTAACAGGATCAGGTGTGTTGTAGGACTGCATCATGCTCCTTGTTAGCTTTGGCACAGTTTCTATGGTTGGATACCTTTCCTAATGTCAACTGTTTCATCTTTGTGTACTGGGTGCTTTTCTTTGTGTCTCCAGCATTTAGTGGAGTTGCCAAGTAACTTGCAAGACAAAGAAAAGAACAAAAATAAAAAGGGGGTAAAGAAAAAAAAGCTCCCTGGACTGAGTAGGGAGGAGAGTATTTTGGGAGGAGGTAGAGTTGGTTTTATCCCAGGAACTAGCACACGTTTCTTGCAATAGGGAAGACACATGGCTACTCTGCATTATATATTGTTGTTGTTGTTGGCACTCCGTCGCTTACGACGTCGAGGGTTCCAGTTGATCCGATCAACGGAACAGCCTGCTGCTCGTGAAATTAACGTGCAAGTGGCTGAGCACTCCACAGGCACGTGTACCCTTAACGTAGTTCTCGGGGATATTCAGCGTGACACTGAGTGTGACAAGGCTGACCCTTTGAGATACAGGCACAACAGAAACAGGAAGTAAGAGTGAGACAAAGTTGTGGTGAAAGAGTACAGCAGGGTTCGCCACCATCCCCTGCCGGAGCCTCGTGGAGCTTTAGGTGTTTTCACTCAATAAACACTCACAACGCCCGGTCTGGGAATCGAAACCGCGATCCTATGACCGCGAGTCCGCTGCCCTAACCACTGGGCCATTGCGCCTCCACTTGCACTATATAAGGGTAGGCCTATCTGTGAAAAAGATAAGATAGTTGTGATAGGGGTGCCAGAGGAAAATTTCAAGAAGTGACAAACGATACAGACAGTTGATCAGGAAGGGGAAGTAGGGGTTATAAGAGTGTGGGTGGAGGGTAACATGGTTGAAGATGGGGGTAAAGAGAGATAGTTTCAATGAAGCGGGGCTCAGCTCACCTGATTTTGACGTTCTGCTCTTCTTTGAAATAACCTAAACGGGTTTGTGATATATGTTCTGGGAGTTTCGTTTTGCAAGGACCGACAACAGCTCCGCATACAGACCATCATAAGCACCACTTCTAATGGGATTAACAGCAGCAGGAAAGGGTAGATGGTATCTGAAATACATAACAAAAATGTTCAAGGGGTGTGCTGAAAAGTTCCTGGCTTTGGGTAAAAGAAAATACAGGAGGATCAGTTAATTATGATTTTATTCAACAGATTTCCTTCTCTCATTCACGCACTTATGGCAGCGGCCCTTCAGTTTTTCTAAGCCCTGTAAAAAGAACTCAGAAGGTTGGGCCTCCAACTAGGCCTTTTGCAACACCCTAAACCCTTTAGTGTTCGCATTATTCTGCCAAAATTAATGCTTTTTCATCTACATTGTTTTGAACTAATCATACATTATCTTGTAGCTATGAGATTTTGATGAGGTAGCTGTTAATTTTTAAAACAATATTGTCGGGTTGGTATGAGAGACCAGATCTGGCCAGTGTGAACATAAAACAGGCAGAATACTTTTGGCCGGATATGGCTGGTTTAAATGCTAAACGGTTAAAGCCAGGAACTTTTCAGCACCCCTCCCTTACATCAATGGAACAGCCTGCTCATGAAATTAACATGCAAGTGGCTCAGTACTCCACAGACACGCGTACACAAAAAGGACGAAAGGCAAAAATTAACCTTGGTGGAATTTGAACTTGGAACATAATATTAGAAAAAATGCTGCTCAGCATTTTGTCCACCTAATGGTTCTGCCAGCTTTGCCGATCTTCAGCCCTCATGGAAAAATTAATGGGTAAAACAAAGAACCCTTATTGATATGAAGAGATGTGGAGGATTTGGGGATCAACGTAAAAGAGTACTCTCTTTTATTTGTTTTGGTCATTTGACTGCGGCCATGCTGGAGCACCGCCTTTAGTCGAATCAATTCGACCCCAGGACTTATTCTTTGCAAGCCTAGTACTTATTCTATCGGTGTCTTTTGCCGAACCGCTAAGTGACGGGGACATAAACACATCAGCATCGGTTGTCAAGCGATGTTGGGGGGGACAAACACAGACATACAAACATATATATATATATATATACATATATACGACGGGTTTCTTTCAGTTTCCTTATTTTTCTATTGCCCACAAGGGGCTAAACATAGAGGGGACAAACAAGGACAGACAAAGGGATTAAATCGATACCATTGACCCCAGTGCATAACTGGTACTTAATTTATCGACCCCCGAAAGGATGAAAGGCAAAGTCGACCTCGGCGGAATTTGAACTCAGAACGTAACAGCAGACGAAATACCGCTAAGCATTTCGCCAGGTGTGCTAATGTTTCTGCGAGCTCGCCGCCTTTCTTTCAGTTTCCGTCTACCAAATCCACTCACAAGGCTTTGGTTGGCCCGAGGCTATATTAGAAGACACTTGCCCAAGGTGCTACGCAGTGGGACTGAACCCAAAACCATGTGGTTGGTAAGCAAGCTACTTACCACACAGCCACTTCTGCACCTATACATTCATATATATATATATATATATATATATATATATATATATATATATATATATATATACACACACACACACACACACATACGACAGGCTTCTTTCAGTTTCCGTCTACCAATACCACTCACAAGGCTCTGGTCGGCCCGAGGCTATATTAGAAGACATTTGCCCAAGGTGCCACGCAGTGGGACTGAACCCAGAACCATGTGGTTGGTAAGCAAGCTACTTACCACACAGCCACTCCTTGATAAAAAAAAAAATTAATAATTAAACAAAGTATTCCTTACCAAAATGAAGAGGTGTAGAGATTTGGGGCTTAAGCTCTGAGTGATGATTCTGCAGTTTGGCAAACAGGTCGAGAATCCGTTTCTCAGAGTTAGACAAGGTTTTCAGTGAAGATTTTAAAGTCTGTGATGAGTTTTTCTGCATGTGAAGGCTTTTCTGCAAGTACGCACGGCTCAGCTTTACGCTTTCCCGTACGGCTTTCATCTCGTTGCGAGTCGAAGACTTTCTCACATGAAGTTTCCGAATGCTCGACTCTTGCCTTACCAAGTTCTCCGTTGTGTACTGAAGTAGTTTGTGCAACACTTCGATGTTGGATTTCATAGCAAACATGCTCCTTTCGTATATTTCAAGACGTGCTGCAAACGAGTTGATCAGCTCGTTACTATGTGTTTGCATCTTAACCAGCACGTCCATTTTCTTTTCTAGTTCAGCTATTTTCCGGCGATCGAAGTTCGGCGAAGAATTTGACACCCTTCGTTTCCGTTTTTTCCTCTCAAAAACTGTAGGGACCGCGCGAGTTAAAGTGTCTGTCGGGGTAGTTTTGGAAGAAATCGGAGTGATGGAAGAAATGGGAGTGATGGAAGAATTGACATACGAGTCAGAATACCAGGAAAACATGCAGTGGAGTGATGTCGCGGGAAGCTCTAGCATGGACTGGTTAAACAAGACAGAACCAAATTCTGTCATGTTGGCAAAGAAATGTTTTGGTCTTGCTCTCTTCTTTCTCTTTGCAGATGCATTAGTTGCAGCTGCATGGTGCTGCTTCTTACTCTCGAGCAATTTTAGCTGCAGGTTGTAAATGCAGTTTTCCAAGTTGTCGTCAATGTTGCGACAGGATTTGGAGATGGCATTCCTGAAAACCATCCATTCTTTCATCTTGGGGCTGTGGTACCAGTAACTTGAGAGGAACACAAACGTCCATGCTGCAACGGAACTGGGGGAAAATTAAAAAAAGACAAAAAAACATTAATAACAGTGTATAAAATGCTATATAAAATGAGCATAATTAAAAGAAACCTCTTCATCATGATTGTTTTAACATCCACTTTTCTGTGTTTGCATGGGTTAGATGAAATTTTTATGGCCAGATGCTCTTCTTGTTGCTAATCCTCACCTGTTTCCAAGCACAGTAATATATTTCCATGGCCAAACATATTTTCACAGAAGACTGGAAGTGAATGTATCACATGGTGTCAAAACAAGGACCACCCACCAATATATATATATACATACATACATATATATATATATGTGTGTGTGTGTGTGTGTGTGTGTGTGTGTGTGTGTGTGTGTGAGTGTGTGGAGGCGCAATGGCCCAGTGGTTAGGGTAGTGGACTCGCTTACATAGATCCCGATTATACCTGAATTTTCTTGTGAAAAATTTCATCCGGAGATAGCGGGAAAGAGTTTCGGAAAATTCCCATGAGTCGGTTTTGTTTGCTTATAACTTTCAAACGTTGTAGATTATGATTATATCAATATTTAATATGAAAAAAAATTTAATATTTTAATATTTAAAGAAAGAAAGATTTTTTTCCTGAAATTCCAAGCTTAATTTTCTAGATATGTTTTGTAGAAATATGTGATGTGTCAGTATGTATGGAAATTTGTTTTTCATATTACATTCCGATATAATCGTAACCTACACCACCTGAAAGGTATTTCAAGAAAATGTCATGAAAAAAAAATGCTTTTCTGAAAGTTATGAGGAAACAAAACCGACTCGTTTAAACATTCCGAAACACCTCGCTATCCTCGGAATTTTTTTTTTTTTTTTTGACAAGAAATTCCGATATAATTGAAATCTACTCCATCTGAAGCGTGTCTGTAGAAAATTTCATTAAAAAATATTAATTTTTCTGGAAGTTATGAGGAAACAAATTTGGTTGGGCACAACATTCTACAGACCCTATACCCGTAATGCAAGCAAAAATTAGTGACAAGGCTGGGTGGGTCTTTTGATTATATTAGAATCCCAACGTAGGGCTCTCAAATACAGTTTGCTGTCCATCTAACATTGATTCGGGAACAGGGAATGCAAGTACACCCTCGAAAAATTTTGTGGGCGGAATGAGGCGGGCATGAAAATGCAATGAACATCTTCCTGAAAAAACTTCATCGCCAAAACGAACGAGCGTAGATACATTTTTGGCCTAATTTGAATCATTACTTTTCATTATTGGATTTATCTGATTTGATTGATGTACAGATATAATAATAATAATTATTATTATTATTATTGTACCTTTGTTTGGTTTCAAATTAGGATTGAAAAAAATCGACCTTGTTTGTAAAAAAAAATTCGGACCTAGGTTTGCACTCCCTAAGCAAATTGCATTAGCCCTAGATCGAACTCGGGACATCTTGATCGCCAAGTAAACTTCTTGACCATTCGGCCACGCCTGCAACCACTTGAAAACACACACACACACAAGGATGTCTTAATATTATAGGCCCCAATGCACTGAGCTCTATAGTATTTACTTATTGACAAAACCAGCGTATATGTAGATCAGAATTGGGCGCCTAGGCCGGTGAAGCCTCTGGGCACTGCTCAATGTGACCATGTCTTAAGATAGTACTGGACACACACATACGCAGCAGACCCGAGCCGAATCAGCTTCCACTTGTTGCTCGATTAATTAAAAATAACAGTTAGATCTCTTTCCCTCAAATCATAACCTACTCTCTTAGAAGGGAAGCATACATTCGATACATTATGTGTAAATAAAATACAGGGTGGTTACAGCTGGAAACCCCTTTGATCACACGTCCGCTGGAATCAGGATATGATCCGGGTGCTAAACAACAGCAATAAGGAATGACACATCAGATAATGTAGTCCTTGATGCACTACGTCCGAAAACACGAATAGACGACAGCTGGAACATCTTTGATGATAGATCTACCGGGTTAGGTCGAACCTGGGGTTAAACAAGAACAACAATAAAGAACACCATAGATAATGTAGTCCTAGATACACTATTCCCGAATAAAAGACGGGTAGATTACAACTGGAACGTCTTTGATCATAGGTCTGCGTAATCACGAGTGACCGAGGGCTAAACTACGATATATAAATAATATATATCTACAAACGTTTGTATGAGTCACAACAATGATGATATAACAGTTAGATCTCTTGATAGTGTTCATAAAGGATTAGTAATTAGTAAAAAAAAAAAATCATTAAGCAACACAACAGATTGAATAGACTAATTTCAAAATATCAGTCGATAGTTCGAATCTTACCTTGCGTGCATTCGGCGTGTTTTCAAAATAATGACGATAAAAAGCGATGACGTAAAACGCAGTAAATGGTTCGCTAGCAGTTTGTGTTTAAACGACTGGTAAAACATGTTCAAACATGAATTTCAGCTTTTTTTGTTTTGTTTGTTTTTTGTTGCGTTTGCATTCCTTGATATAAATACAAGACTGTGTGTGTGTGTGTGCGCGCGCGTGCACATCGATATGTGTGTAGGTGTATTCTTTTATTCTCTTACTTGTTCCAGTCATTTGACTGTGGCCTTGCTGGAGCACCGCCTTTTAGTCGAACGAATCGACCCCAAGACTTATTTTTTTGTTAGTCTAGTACTTATTCTATCGGTTGCTTTTACCGAACCGCTAAGTTACGAGGACGTAAACACATCAGCATCGGTTGTCAAGCGATGTTAAGGGGGACAATCGCGGAAAGACTCCACTTCCCCATTTTCTCCCAAATTTGTTTATTTAAAAAAAAATTTTGCCAAACCCCCCCCCCCCCCCCGTTTTCGGATACGGAGGTTCCGGAAAATTGCCAAAAATCGGCACTGCTAAATTTCCCCTCCCCCCACACTTTCCTCCTCCCAAATTCAATTTTGACTTTTTTCCCTAACCCCTAACCCTAAACCTCTAAACCTAACCCTAACACCCTAACCCTAAAAGCCTAACCGGCAAGACTTCGGGCCACCCACCAAGAAAAAACGCTTAAAATTTTTTTTTTTTCCAACAGGAAATACGAATCTGGGGAATACGAATCTGCGAAAGCATTGGCAAAAATCGGCATTTTTAAATTACCAACCCCCCCTTTATACTGACGATGTAGTTCTTATTACTTACACTGAAGAAGAGACACACGTTATAATGGATCTCTTCTCTGGAGCATGCACTGCTTTTGAACTGAACATCAGTCTGAAGAAAACAAAGGTCATGTTACATCGTCTGTCTTGTATCTTGGTAGCGCTCTCTCTAAAGATGGTTCCCTTGATTCTGGAATCAATCTGAGGATCAGAAAAGCCTTTGAAAGGCTTGAAAATCGTGTTTGGTCTGACAGAGACACTCCCCATCAAAACCAAGCTTAGCATTTACGAATTGTGCTTTTTTAAACTGCTGTTTTTATACTCTTCATATCAAAACTTTGGAAACATTCCATCATACTTGATTGACTTAGGAGTATTTTAAATGTCAAACAGCAGTCTCCAGCACCAGACACTGCTGTTCTTCAGAGGGCCAACACATCTGGTATTGAGATGCTCCTTATATGCAATCAAATGCGTTGGGCTGGGCATCTTACTTGGATGCAGAACGACAGGTTTCCTGAGCAGTTGTTTTATAGGGAGTTGCAACGTGGTGAACATCTGTAATGTAAACCTAAGAAACGTTTTAGGGATGCTGTCGAAAAACAACCTTTAGGCTCTGAGTCTGGATGTTGAAGACAAGGAGCAGATGACGAAAAATTAATCGGTTTGTAAAGTTGTGATCTGTAACTGTTCTAAAGAATTTGAAGCACATAAAATCAAATACTTCCTCTTGAAATGAGCACTTTGAAAACAGGCACTTGACTTAAATTCCAGACACTTCTGCAATAGGATTGGTTCGTCCAGAACCGGACTTGTAATAAGAACTACATTGTCTCGTGATGGCAAACAATTACAGGCTAATTAAGCACAGATCTTTCTTCAACGGCCTCCAAGTATTTTCTGTCGATTAGTGGGGCAAAGTATGTGAATCTGCAGCGGGTCTGAAAAGTCATATCAGATTGCACAAAGACCTGGTTAATTGTCAACAGTAAGGCCAAGTCTTTTGTTTGTCACATTTGCAGCGAAACTTGCAAAACTAAAGCAGGCCTGAAGAGCCACATGCATGCTCACAGCTGCTCGATACAAAACTGAAGAGATTGCCTTCTGTAAAGAGGTGGCAATCAATGCACACGTGCGATGTGTGTATGTATGTATCTCTCTGTCTCTCTGTCTGTCTCTCTCTCTCTATATATATATATATATATATATATATATATATAAACATAACTAAGGGATCAGCAAATATTTGCTGATCCCTTAGTTATGTTTATAAATATATATGAGCTTTTAAATAAGTTCTCCACCAATAATGGTGCTTTCATACCGATGGGCTTGGTAAAAATTATTAATTGTTAATTGATTTATTAATTAATAAATTGATAATCCTTTACCCTTTTAATTTGTAATAATTATATATATATATATATATATATATATATATATATATATATATATATAAACACACACACGCACATACATACATATATATATACAGTGGTGGGCACAGCTAACCAAAACGTTAGCTTCGCAAAAGCTAAACCGCTAAACAGGTTAAAAAACCAGCAGAAGCTAACTCTGATTGATAACCGCTAATTTTTATCAAATGATACGGTTTTTTGGGGGGGGGCTCTAAAACCCTTAAAAACAGACTTAAAGAGCTAAAATTTTCATATTATAGCTTAGACATAGAGCTTTCCAAAAATTGTATAGCATACCATGATCAGATAATGATCAAGGTATGTGCAAATAATTAAATGAACAAATGAAATTAAACATTAGTTTTTCAGTCAACATACACTTTATTTACAGTACAAAAAGTATTGAATGACTTATAACAGTATAGTATAACATAGGTATCATGCCAAAATCAGATGTTGATCAAGGTGTACTACTCTGGCTGGGCCTTCTCTGTCGCCACGCGACGTGATGCTGGTTGCCCTTCGTAAATATCAGTCTCTCAAAGTTACCATCTGAAAGGGTGGCTCTCTTGGCCTTCAAAATATCTTTGCCTATAGAGAATAGGTGCTCAACTGCAGCACTAGATGGGATGGTATTGTTATACTTGGTGAACAGGTCGATCAAGACATGCTCACCCAAAAAGGCGACTTCATTCAGGACCTCCATTGAGACGGTCTCCAGCCAGGTCTTCACCAAGTTCTGCGCCTTGAACATCAGTGACCTGTGGCTCCTGATCTCCCGGAACTGAGTGATGTTGCTGAAGAAATCATCTTCCTCATTTTGGATCTATTTTAAAACGGGGGCCACATTTTTCATTAATGTTTTACGTAGTGTTTTTGGTACGGAAAGACTTTCAAACTTCGTGTACTTATCTATTTTGTGTTATAGAACAGAAAAATATTTTTGTATTCGAATTTATTTCATGTAAAAAATTGTCTTATTTCGATAATTTCAACCAATCACTGACAAGTATTCAGTTGTTTACATTTACTCCTTTGGCTGATTAAGCGGTGTAAAGCGTATTTAATCTCCATACCTTCGTTTTATTTGCTTTTTTCATTCTAAATTTGCTTTAACCCTAACCCTAACCCTAGGGTTAGGGTTAGGGTTAGGGTTAATTGTTTTAGAATCGTTTGTTTATGTAGTCGGCACTTAATGTATATCGGCTGAATGGACGTCAGTGATTGGTTGAAATTACAGAAATACGACAACTTTAACATGGATTAACTTATGGATTTCTTTTGTTTTTAAGAAGACTAAGAGAAAAAGATGTTTTATATGACACATTCTACCAGTGTTCCAAGTTTCAAAGTGTTTCGTTAAGGAAAAATGTGGCCCCCGTTTTAAAAAAGATCCCTCATTTTTATTTCTGGTGGTGCTGCTACCCTCCTCATTGGTCTCCATTAGAGCTGCCTCTATGATGGTCTCCATGGCGTTCGTCACTCTGCTAACCAGCTGTTATTACACTGCTCCAGCCTAAACAGGCGAAACTTGAGGTGGAAGGCAGCGGTCAGTTGGCGGTCCAGGTCTTCTAGGAGGAGCCCAAAACCTTTTCGTGATGCCTGCCAGTATTGCGTCTACTAGAGGAATACAGTACAGGAGATGTTTGAACTTAACCTCCTTCAACTTCATGACAGTAGCTGCTACAGTTGGCAGAAGGCTCCCGTGGTAGACTTAGTCTGCCCACTGGATTTTATGGCAACATTAGACATTACATGGGCGTACTCCGTCAGGAAGCCGACATCAGAGTCAGTGAAGGTCTGTAGCTACAGCTGTGTCATCACCCTGTGGACAGCTCCTCTATTCTTCTCCAGCAAGTTGTTGAGGACAACAACAGAGTCATAGGTAGAATTCCATTTGGTACTGTTGGGGACCACCAGCCTCTCTTCAATGCATCCAAAATGCTGTCTGCTGCCACCGTGCTGCAGCGGCTATGCCTTGGACATGGCCTTCCTGTAGGCGAACTTGAACGAAGCGCTGTCAAGAGCCTTGTCGGCATCCACACTGGCTACCAAGTTGAAGGTGTGGGCTGCGCACTTCGTGTACACCGGCAGGTTGAGGCCCAGGCTGTTGGACTCATCAAGGACGGCATCAACAGAGATGTACTCAACTTCATCCACATCCCCAGCCTCGGGATTCATGTCCAGATTCACATCCACAACGCCCTCTACATCTGGATCGGCAGCAGCCTCAGTAATGTCTGACAAGAGTTCAACTTCTGTACCAAACTGCATAAATGCCTTGGCAAAATTTTTGCCGTTGTGCGTTGTGGTCCTAGTCACCTTGTCTTGTAGATGGAACTTGTAATGGGTGTCCACCATAGCCTGGGCGAGAATATCAAAGGTGTGATGTCTTCTGAGCTAAGAACAGGCTAGGACGGCGTGTTGCCTCATGCAAGTCTTGGGGTCCAGTCAGTGTGCCATCATCCCCAGGTAGGAAGGAGGCAGGACATTTGATCACAGTATCTTATAACCATATTTTGTTTATAGAAATCACACACGTTTTAGTTTAACATTTGTTACTAGGCTGTTCTAAATTCATGGAAATATTGCCTATAATGTAAAGCCTTCTTATTAAACTTTGAAAATAGTGACACTATCCTGATAGGTGACGCGTTGTGGGTGGGAGATGAATAACCGAGATGGGGAATGGAATGATGGTCAGAAATTGATAAGTTGAGAATTTAAGTTTCGTTCATTCGTTATTTCATTAAAGACTGCATGAGTGGAATATATGGCGGTGCTCCAGCATGGCCGCAGTCAAATGATTGAAACAAATAAAAGAATAAAAAACAGATAGATATCTTTTTATTATGGCCACACAGGGCTAAATACAGAAAGTGGACAAAGTACAATGTAGAGGTTTTCTTTGTGGGGGTGGGGAAAGGAAGGAGGAGGGTAGAATTTCGATCAAAAGGGATCGTGAAAAAAAAAACCATGGGGAAAGCCGATCAATAGGGATCGTGTATCACAGTCAATGTAAAAGGGGGGAAACAGAGATAGATACATACACACACACACACACACACACACACAAATACATATTTACGCACAACAGACATTTTTTTCGCCAAATTCGAAGCTGTTGAATCGAAAGTTAACAGTGGCTAAACATTATACACATAATAACACTTCTGCTGTTTGTTGGCCATTTTACGTGCTTATTTCGAAAAAGAAATCGCCAAAATGAACAAAACAGAATAAAGGATTTTCGAAAATTATTTTATCTATTTCTCCCCTATTTGATTCCAAAGAGTTTCTCTTGATTGATTTTCGAAACACAAATATTTCGTTGTGTTTATGTTGCATTTTAATTTTGTTTTTACGAAACTTTGCAAAGTTTTGTCCATCATTTTGTCCTTCCCTTTTCTACCCTCTCCTTTCTCTAGCTTTTGCGCTCCATCTCTCTTCCTGCACTGCCCCTCTCTCTGTCTCATGTCCCTCTCTCTTTATCTATCTATCCCTTCTCCTCCTCCTCCTCCTCCTTCCTCTTTCATCTCTAACATCAGAAGTCGTCTGCTTGTTCACCGAATCGTCCTTCTGTCTCCATTTTTTATGTTGTAACGTTGTGGAGACATTGATACAGAATATCCATTTTACTCAGGTAAAACGAAACAATACGACTTCTTCAAAACTTTCTCTATTGTTCATGAAAGATTTTTCCTTCATTTATAACCGTTAACTCTTTATAGAATCCCAGTTATGACAAGACAAAGAGTGCAAAGCGTTGTTTATGTTTCTTAGCCACGAACCTGCCATGACAGAGTAGACCTGTCTAAAAGTGAAAACAAACGTCTTGCAAATATGAAAGGCTACTAAAAGTGAGAGAGCTGTCCTAATGTGAACATAAGTGAGGGTCTAAAGACTGAAAGCCCCTTGTCCATCAGATACTCTCTTACTCTCTTACTCTTTTACTTGTTTCAGTCATTTGACTGCGGCCATGCTGGAGCACCGCCTTTAGTCGAGCAAATCGACCCCAGGACTTATTCTTTGTAAGCCTAGTACTTATTCTATCTGTGCCTTTTGCCGAGCCGCTAAGTTACGGGGACGTAAACACACCAGCATCGGTTGTTAAGCGATGGTGGGGGGACAAACACAGACACACATACATACACACATATATATATATATATATATATATGCATCGGTTGTCAAACGATGTTGGGGGGGGGGGACAAACACAGATACACAAACATATACACACATACATATATACATATATACGACGGACTTCTTTCAGTTTCCGTCTACCAAATCCACTCACAAGGCTTTGGTCAGCCCGAGGCTATATTAGAAGACATTTGCCCAAGGTGTCACGCAGTGGGACTGAACCCAGAACCATGTGGTTGGTAAGCAAGCTACTTACCACACAGCCACTCCTGCGTGGATATTTTTTAATGAAATTCTCTACAAATATGGACTTGTTCAGAAACACCCGCGAGTGGGGAACGGTTCTCAAAAATAACCCCCAGTTGTTCCCCCCCCCCCCCCCAAAAAAATTTTCTGTCCTCGGAATCTACATAGTCCGAGGTATATTTCTAGAGAATTTTATTTAAAAATATCCATTTTCTTGAAAGTGAAGATGAATTGAAGTGGACTCCGGTGAATTTTCCGAAATCCCCCACCCCAACCCCTCCTAAAACACTTTCCCCTCCAAAATTTTGTATATTCGGAATCTACACGATATAACATATTCGTAGAAAATTTCATTAAAAAATATCCATTTTTCTGAAAGTTATGATCATCCAAAGTCGGTGTGGGGTGGGGTGCAGAAATCTGTACCAAAATCTCATGTAACACGTTTGGGATCTTTCTGAATTGACGGGCACCACTTGTTTTCTTAACGAACCACTTTCAAACTTGGGATACTGGTAGAATGTGTCATATAAAACATCTTTTTCTCTTAGCCTTCTTAACAAAAATTTCTTCTTAATAAGTTATTTCATGTTAAAGTTGTCGTATTTCTGTAATTTCAACCAATCACTGACGTCTATTCAGCTGAATACAGTTACTGCTGTTTTTGTAAACAATAATTTTTGCCGGTGTCAAGAGTGTTATTCCCTGTTTAATTATATCATTATTCCCTAGTAAGGGTTTTATAGAGAACCCATTTCTCGTTACCAGTCAATAATAGTTAAATCTCACTCAGATTACATCCTACAGTAGGATGTAATCTGAGTGAGATTTAACTGTTATTTCTAAGAGAGTGATGTAATGTGTCACAAGAGTTAACCAGATATATAAATATTTCAAATGTTTTCTTTGCTTTTTTTTTTTTGTTGTAGTGTTACCATCTTGCAGAAAGAAGTCACTATGGACATTTTCAAGTTTAGATCTGAGAGGTATGGTTTCAATTCTCAGTCAGGGCATCATTTGGATGGGTGGGTGGGGGTTGTCTTTGGCTTTAGGAAAGGCATCCAACCGTAGAAACCATGCCAGAACAGACAACAAGCCTGGTGCGGACCCTGACCTTACCAGCTCCTGTCAGACTGTCCGATCCATACCAGCACCGAAGACAGGCATTAAATGATGATGATGATGGCAACATTTTCAGAATTATACATAACTGATTTATTATTACTAGCAAGACCCATGAATATTTCATGGAATTAATAGTAAAACCTATTGGGTTATTTCTGAAAACTGTATCCCAAAAACCTGAAAGTGTAGCCTATGTTGTGTCTGTATGGAAAGATAGTCTTTCATTTGCTACTAACTGAAAAGTGAAAGAAATTGGAATCCGATGATTACTCAATGCACTTTATATATATATACACTTCCCGATAGAAGCAAATAGGAAATGACACTTACTGACCATAAACAAAAAAAAATAATAATAATAAATTCAACTTTACGATGAAAATAAACAAACGAAGTTTGTTCTTTTTTAGAAGCGTTGAGATGTATTGTAAGATGGCTGGCCAGTAACGTATTTTTCTGCAATAAATGGATAATTTATCCTGATCACGCTATTTATAGCATTATCACGCGTTTGAGAAATAAATTTATTTACTCTTTTACTCTTTTACTTGTTTCAGTCATTTGACTGTGGCCATGCTGGGGCACCGCCTTTAGTCGAGCAACTCGACCCCCAGGACTTATTCTTTGTAAGCCTAGTACTTATTCTATCGGTCTCTTTTTGCCGAACCGCCAAGTTACGGGGACGCAAACACACCAGCATCGGTCGTCAAGCGAAGTTGGGGGGACAAGCACATACACACAAACACATACATATATATACATATATACGACGGGCTTCTTTCAGTTTCCGTCTACCAAATCCACTCAAAAAGGCTTCGGTCGGCCCGAGGCTATAGTAGAAGACACTTGCCCAAGGTGCCACGCAGTGGGACTGAACCCAGAACGATGTGGTTGGTAAGCGAGCTACTTAGCACACAGCCACTCCTGCGCTATTTCTGTATTTAATAATAATAAAAATTTTGTCACGCAGTATTATTTTTGTGAGCATTGTTTATCTTTTAAGGTGTGAATTCTCAGCAAAAGATGCAGGGAAGCGAAGCACGATTCCAGTTGCACCATCCATCGATGACCTGTTCAAGTTGGATTCTGTGAACAACGAAGACTTTAATTTTAAAATCTCTCAGATGTCCTTACCATCGTTGAGCCAGATTAAAAATACCCGAGTTAAGAAACCTCAATTTAAAAAGAGCCAAGTTAAATCTACTAATAAGACTACCCAAGCTAAAGATTCCCAGCGTTATCAGCCGAAAATGCCTCGTGGTAAATATATATATATATATATACTCTTTTACTTGTTCCAGTCATTTGACTGCGGCCATGCTGGAGCACCGCCTTTAGTCGAGCAAATCGAGCCCCAGGACTTATTCTTTACAAGCCTAGTACTTATTCTATCGGTGTCTTTTGCCGAACCGCTAAGTTATGGGGACATAAACACACCACCATCGGTTGTCAAGCGATGTTGGGGGGACAAACACAGACACACAAACACATACACACAAACACATACACACAAACACAGACACACAAACACATACACACATACATATGCATATATATACATATATACGACGGGCTTCTTTCAGTTTCCGTCTACCAAATCCACTCACAAGGCTTTGGTCGGCCCGTTGCTATAGTAGAAGACACTTGCCCAAGGTGCCACGCAGTGGGACTGAACCCGGAACCATGTGGTTGGTAAGCAAGCTACTTACCACACAGCCACTCCTTATATTCTTTTATCATTTATTTGTTTCTGTCTTTAGACTGTGGCCATGCTGGGGTACCACCTTGAAGAATTTTTCAGTTGAATGAATTGACTCCAGTACTTATTTTTTCATTTAAGCCTGGTACTTTTTCTATCAGTCTCTTTTGCCAAAGTGCTTTGTTGGTGGAGATGTAAACAAACCAACACTGTTAAACAGTGGTGGCGGGGGGGGGGCAAAGTTAGACACACATACACACATGTACGACAGGCTTCTTCTAGTTTCTGTCTACCAAATTTGAGATAATGCATCCAATGAGTCCGTCCACATTGCTACTATATTGTACTAGATCAGTCCTCAAGCAACAGACCTATGATTAAAGGTGTTCCAGCTGTGACCATCATGCCTTTTATTCCGACATAATGTATCTAGGACTACATTATTTAATGTCTTTCCTTGTTGCTGCTATTTTGTACTAGATCATTCTTCAACTTAGATAACTATGATAAAATGTGTTCCACTCGTGACCATCCCATCTTTTATTCAGACATAATGTATCTAGGACTACATTATTTAATGTGATTTTTGTTCTTGTTGTTGTTTAGCAGCAAGTAATTTCTAATCCAACAGACCTATAACCATCCTGTCTTTTATTCAGGCACTGTGTATCTAAGATTACATTGTCTAATGTGTCCGTCCTTGTTTAGCCCCAGATTAGTCTTGTTTCAACAACTCTATGATCAAATGCGTTCCACTTGTGACCATCCCATCTTTCATTCAGGCATAATGTATCTCGGACTACATTATCTAATGAGTCTTTCATCGTTGCTGTTGTTTGGCACCAAGTAATTTCTGATCCAGCAGACCTATGACCATCCCCTCTTTTATTCAGGCATTGTGTATCTAGGACTACATTATCTAATGTGTCCTTCCTTGTTGTGGTTGTTTAGCCCCAGGTCAGTCCTGATCCAGCAGACCTATGTCCAAAGGTGCTCCAGCTATGACCATCCTCTCTTTTATTCAGACATAGTGTATCTAGGACTATATTATCTTATGTGTCTTGCTAGTTACTATTGTTTTGTTGTTGCTAATTCATTAATTTCATCCTGATTAATTAAATAAACCAATCTTACTTTTGTAGATGTTGCATCAAAGAAAGATGAGATGTAAGTAAACTTCCAACTCCATATTTCTTCCTCTTGTTAAATAGGGCATATGTAGCAGTGTGTGTGTGTGTGAGTGCATGTGTATGTGTAGATTTGTGTATGTAAGTGTCTTTGTGTATTAGTATATGTGTGTATTTGTGCACATGTAAGTTTGTATATGTGTGTGGTTATGTATGCATTTGTGTGTTTGTGTATGCATGTGTATTAGTATATATGGGCATTCTTTTTAATCTTTTACTTGTTTGTCATTAGACTGCAGCCATGCTGGGGCACTGCCTTGAGGGATTTTAGTTGAACTAATCGACTCCAGTACTTGTTTTGAAGCATGGTATTTATTCTATCGGTCGTTTTTGCTGGACTGCTAGATTACGGGGACGTAAACACACCATCACCAGTTGTCAATCAGTGGTGGGGGACAAACACTGACACAAAGAAACACACATACATACATATATATATATTGAGTCATCCCATAAATAATGCAGTTATTTCAATTGCATCAACTAAAAGTTGGAGGGGGATGAGATAAACTGCCCCCCATCAACATGTTTGCGCGTTCATTATGTACAAGATAATAGAGGACATGTTATACAACAATAATGACAACAACAACAACAACACATTTTGTACATGAGTATATATGTGTCTTTCAGTGTGTGTGTGTGTGTGTGTGTGTGTGTTTGACATTCATTATGTAAATGTCTGTGTATGTCTATCTAAGTGTATGTATGTATGTGTGTGTGAGTGTATGTGATTGTCTTTACTACATGCTGTCTAATTTACATCTCAAATATTTCAGACAATTCAAAACAGTCCCTCGTCGAAAGATATTTGTTAATCCTTTTAAATCTCAGGAGACGGTTGGTGGATTATTCCATGACAAGACTGAAAGCCTGTTGTCAACACAAGACTACAACACAACCACCAACACTAATGCTACTGCTACTACTTTTACTGATGGTGTTACAATTGTTATTGATGATAATGATGATGACAGTGGCCGTGAATGTGGAGGTGGTGGTGGTGGTGGTGGTATTGGTGGTGGTGGTGCACTTGATATTTTCAAAGATGTCAGTTTGGGATTATCATTAGCACCACATGAAGACCCCGTGTTTGAGCAAGAAGGTAAATAATTCTTTCAGTTTTGGATATTCTTCATTCTAATTTATTCTTTGGTTGGGTTGGTAGTAGTGCTAGCTCATTGGACAAAGTGCCTGGTGGTATTTAGTACGATGTACCACCTTCCTTTGGTAGAGAAAGGATGGAAAGGGACAATAGGGTGCTGCTGTTTTCACTGCTGACAATTTGGTGTGGCTGACTGGTCAGGGTTGATGAAATAAATACCAGTTGAGCACTGGGGATTGATGTAATCAACTTGCCCTCTCCTTTCAAAATGGTCGACACTCCAGTAGATGACATGATTTGGTCTTATCAAATTCACAAATATCCAAGTGGTTAAAAAATGTCAGCAGAAGGGCATACAAGAGTCAATACCTTGATGTGGCCTGGCCCCGGTTAAAGTGTAAGAAGTTAAGGGTTAAGACACTTGCCCGAGTTGAGGTGGGGTTCTTTTCTGAAGCCCCTCTGCTGTCCAGCTCCCTTGGGAGTTTCTTACCGCCATGTTTGTAGTGTAAGTTGTTACTACAGCTTTTGCTGGTATTGAACCCTCTCTCTCTGTCTTTACAGTGCCAACATCTTCTGTTCCTCTTCCCAAGTTGAATATGCTGAAATCTGTGATGGAAATACGTATCCTTTCTACTATGTTGTTGCTGTTGTTGTTGATATTGTTGGGATCCCTTCAGTTTCAGTAACAGATTTTTTAATTGCTTTTTTTTTTTTTTTAACTAAACAGTTTGAAACTTCATATACTGGTGTAATTTCTCACACTGAACACGGTTTGCTTTCAACATTTTTGACTAGAATTTGTAATTTAGAAGTTATTTTTTTGTTAAAGTTGCCATATTTAGGTAATTTTAACCAACCAACGATGTGTATTCAGCTGAAGAAATCCACTCCTGTATGCAATAGTTATCGAAGAGCAACAACTTTTGGGTCATCTCTACTAAATGTCACCACTCTGTTCTATTTTATCTTTATTTACTACCTGTGTTGCATATTACACACTTTTTTTTTTTGCTTTTTGATCGCCTCTTTGTACGGGTGGTGAAAAGGCAAATGTACAAAGAGGCACTCGAAAAGCAAATAAAAAAAGCAAACTTTAACACGAAATAACTTCTAAAATACAAAATCTTGTCAAAAATATTGAAAGTAAATTGTATTCAGCATGAGAAATTACACCATTATACGAAGATGGTGGTGGTGATGATGATGTTTTCCTTAGCTGGTTCAAATTCCAGCATCCAAATTTAGAGACATATTCCCTTTCGAATACTTCAATTCAACACAATCGAAAATTGTTGATGACGTGAGTTTACATTATTATTATTATTATTATTTAAGATGCTCAGTATCCAATATTGTGATGTTGCTGATTGAAGGTATTGTGTCTACTGGGGGTTTGTAATGTCTGTCAAGTCACAACAAGGACCTCAGACAGACCAGTACTTTATGCAATATCCATGCAGTTCCAAGTAATGCCGATTTTTGCAATGCACCTAAATTGTAGGGTATTTCTAAAGTTTCCAGGTGTTTCTTCAGGTTGGGTGGTATTGAACCCAAAGCTCCAATGACAACAGGGACAACCTTTAAGTTTAACTCTCATAGCTGCCACATCTTGACAATCCCATATCTCAGGTCTCCATATTTATCAATCTTTTCTCTTTCTTTGATGATAATATGTTGGTCCCCTGGCACTGCTACATCGATTATTAGACACTCTTGATTGTCCCTCCTACTACATCCGGCCTTTGGTGCTCTAACACCTTGTCTGTTTGGAAGTCAAAGTCTCAGAGGATTTTTGCCTTCCCCTTTTCATCCATTATCTTTTCCGGTACTCCTGTGAAGGTTTTGGGCTACCTTGTTGTGTCTGTGCTTGTACTCTTTCTGCACAAAACTTTCACAAGCACTAACAATGTGAGTTACGCTTTCGACCCTCTTCCCACACATTCTGCAGAGGTCCGTTGCACTTGTGTGGTATATATATATCCTTTTTCGCTGAGTTAGTATTCAATGCCTGGTCCTGGGCAGCGATGATTAGGTTTTCAGTCTTCTTTTTTTAGGTCACCTCCAGGATGCTTCCTGGTCTTTTAATATGTTAGTTTCACGGTGGAACAGACCATGTAATTTCATGTGGAGTACAGTTTATTTTCTCTCGTTGGCTATTCGTGATCAGAATTCATTAGCACTCTCAACTCTATTGCTGGTAAATTCTTCTGCATTAGCAGCATACTTTAGCAGATCTTCTTTGCTGTTTACCAAATATTCTGCCATATTTTTGCTTTCACCGTTGATGCACTCCTGTCTGCTAATCAGCCCATGTCCATCTTTACACCTCGCTGCTTTAATGATCAATAATGATCTTTTCAAATTTTGGCACAAGGTCAGCAATTTTCGTCTGTCTTTATGTTCTGAGTTCATATTCCATCGAGGTCAACTTTGCCTTTCATCCTTTCAGGGTCAATAAATTGAGTACCAGTTGCATACTGGGGGTCGATCTAATCGACTGGCCCTCCT
This sequence comes from Octopus bimaculoides, assembly GCF_046866305.1. Classification (NCBI taxonomy): domain Eukaryota; kingdom Metazoa; phylum Mollusca; class Cephalopoda; order Octopoda; family Octopodidae; genus Octopus; species Octopus bimaculoides. The sequence continues at coordinate 7,406,241 of NC_142957.1, read as the reverse complement.
CCCCCAAAAATGTCAGGCCTTGTGTCTAGAGTAGAAAAGAATATTTTATTGGGTGACATCATGTATGAAACTTCATTCTATTTCAGGCTTTGTATACTGATAATTCCATTGTGGTATGTGCCCCAACAGGAGCAGGGAAAACGGTGGTATTTGAACTTGCCATTGTGAGGATCATTATCAAAGCTGAAGAAATGAACAACTACAACTTTAAAGCAGTTTACAGTAAGTGAAACAGTCATAAGTAGCATGTATTGTGAATCATAGTGTTGGGGTTTCAAATCCTATTGTTGGCTCTGTTTTCTGTGGGATCTTGTGTGTTCAATGTTTAACTGCCAGTAGCTGATTTTAGAGTGAGTGAAGCAGTCATAACTGGTAGATGTTACAAATCACAGGGTTGGAGTTTCAAATCCTATTATTGGCACTGTTTTCTGTGGGACATTTTGCATGTATATATGCGAGTGGCTGTGTGGTAAGTAGCTTGCTTACCAACCACATGGTTCCGGGTTCAGTCTCACTGCGTGGCACCTTGGGCAAGTGTCTTCTGCTATAGCCTCGGGCCGACCAAAGCCTTGTGAGTGGATTTGGTAGACGGAAACTGAAAGAAGCCCGTCGTATATATGTATATATATATATGTATGTGTGTATATGTTGTGTATCTGTGTTTGTCCCTCCAACATCGCTTGACAACCGATGCTGGTGTGTTTAGGTCCCCGTAACATAGCGGTTCGGCAAAAAGAGACCGATAGAATAAGTACTAGGCTTACAAAGAATAAGACCTGGGGTTGATTTGATTCGACTAAAGGCGGTGCTCCAGCATGGCCGCAGTCAAATGACTGAAACAAGAAAAAGAATAAAGAATAAAAAAAGAATATATGTGTGTGTTCAATGTATTTCACTGTCAGAGCTCAGTCTACTTAGCTGTACACTGGTACCACTAGGTAAAGATGTAACGCTTTAACTACTGGAAGCGGAACAGATATAATATACCATATTTGATGGCATAAAAAAACGCACAGGTATATCAGATGCACCCCAATATCAGCGGTTCATATTCAGAGGAAAATGTTTTTAGTGTATTAAAACATGTAGCATAGGCCCACCATTACATATAGGACCCAGAGTGATTTTTAGAGACAATTTTGGTAAAAAAAAATGTGCACCTTATATCCCATCAAATGTCGTACAATCCAACCCATACCAGCATGGAAAATGAACTTTAGATAATGATGATGATGATGTGTGTTTGTGCAAGTAAAGTAGCAATCCATAAGATTTTTCACTTTCAGTGGCTCCCATCAAAGCCCTTTGTACAGAACGTTACGAAGACTGGGAGAAAAAGCTGGGTAAATTGGGAGTTCAATGTCTGGAACTTACCGGAGATACTGATGTCGATGACTTCTCAGCCCTGCAGACTGCAAACGTCATTATTACAACGCCTGTAAGTAGATTATTGTTGTTGTTGTTGCTGTTGTTGTTGTTGTTTGCATCCCTTCGATGGTGTCCAGAAGAAAGCCCAGCATCTCCTCTACTGTTGTGAGATCTGGACCATCCTCAAATGGGACCTGAACAAGGTCGAGGTGTTCCAGATGTGTCTTTGTCACATCCTTGGTGTCTCTCTACACCAGGGGTTTTCAAACTGTGGTGAAGACTGGTTTATCGGGTTACCCTGGGTTTCTCGCCATAAAAGGTACCTTTATGGCGCATATATATATATATATATGTATAGCGTCCCAGCTGTTCAAGCTGATGAACTGAACTATTGTTTCTCATTCAATTAGGTGTACACTTAACATAATTCTCAGGCAGAATTAAGAAAACACAGTCAGTGAGGCAAAGCTGGACATTTGAATTACGGGTACACTTTGTCATGTAAATAAAGGTATGTGGCTGAATATTCAGCATACCTACACAAGTATGCCCCCACCCCATCCCCCAATTTTGTGGTCTCATAACTTCCAGAAAAATGGATATTTTTTTAATGAAATTTTCTACAAATATGCCTCAAATGGTATAGATCAGGGGTTTTCAAACTGTGGTCCGCGGACCACAGGGGGTCTGCAAGGAAAGGACGGGATCCGTGGACAGCAAAAAGCTTTTTATGGGCAATTTGATTTTATATATGTTGTTTAATCGAAATCTTTTAATTGACAATAAACCTATTTTGTTAAATACTGTTAAATAAATATATTTCTATATTTCATTTAGGAAAAGTGGGACAGTGTGACCCGGCGCTGGCATTGTGACAACACCCTTGCTCAACATCTGAAGCTGTTCATGATTGATGAAGTAAGACTCCTATATATACATACATACAGTGGAAGCGCAATGGCCCAGTGGTTAGGGCAGCGGACTCGCGGTCGTAGGATCACAGTTTCAATTCCCAGACCGGGCGTTGTGAGTTTTTATTGAGCGAAAACACCTAAAGCTCCACGAGGCTCTGACAGGGGATGGTGGCGAACCCTGCTGTACTCTTTCACCACAACTTTCTCTCACTCTTACTTCCTGTTTCTGTTGTGCCTGTAATTCAAAGGGGCCAGCCTTGTCACTCTGTGTCACGCTGAATATCCCCGAGAACTACGTTAAGGGTACACGTGTCTGTGGAGTGCTCAGCCACTTGCACGTTAATTTCACGAGCAGGCTGTTCCGTTGATCGGATCAACTGGAATCCTCGACGTCATAAGCGACAGAGTGCCAACAACAACAACATACATACATATATATTTACAACTTAACATGGATGTTGTGTTAGAACACAGAGTACTGCATTATTTACCTTGAGAAAACTTCTTATAAGGACTCGTGGTGCATAAAAGCACATGTACTTATATTGTTGACAGACGGGTATCATCTGCTATAGGTGTTATGTCACTGCCAGTGGGCCCAAGTCAGAGGTAAATCACATGATCTGACAGTTAGCTAAGCAGCATTTCATCTATCTTTGTGTTCTGAGTTCAAATTCCACTGAGGTTGACTTTGCCTTTCATCCTTTTGAAGGTCAAAAAAATAAGTACCAGTTGAGCCCTGGGGTTGTCAGTCTAATTGAACTTGCTGGCCTTGTGCCAAGAACGCGGAAGTTAATGCTTGCTAATAAGTTATTAACGACTTAATGTTAATGATATGAGAATGTTCTCAGCCTTGGCTGTTGACACATTTTTGCTCTGATATTCACACGGTTCTGTCTAGTCCTGATCCAGAAGATCTATGATTAGCCTTAAAGCATTTAGATTACTCTGTCAAATGGAATGCATATTTAATCACATTGTTTTGAATTAATCATGCATTTTCTCATTGCTTTGAGATTTTGATAATGTAGTTGCTTATTATTAGCATTAAATAGCTGGGTAGTTGCGGGAAGCCAGACCTGTCTGGTTTGAATATATAACAGGTAGAATGTTGGCATGTTGGCACTCCGTTCGCTTACGACGTCGAGGGTTCCAGTTGATCCGATCAACAGAACAGCCTTCTCGTGAAATTAACGTGCAAGTGACTGGGCACTCCACAGACACGTGTACCCTTAACGTAGTTCTCGGGGATATTCAGTGTGACACAGAGTGTGACAAGGCTGGCCCTTTGAATTACAGGCACAACAGAAACAGGAAGTAAGAGTGAGAGAAAGTTGTGGTGGAAGAGTACAGCAGGGTTCGCCACCATCCCCTGCCGGACCCTCGTGGGGCTTTTAGGTGTTTTTGCTCAATAAACACTCACAATGCCCGGTCTGGGAATCGAAACCGCGATCCTATGACCGCGAGTCCGCTGCCCTAACCACTGGGCCATTGTGCCTCCACACAGGTAGAATATGTGGGTCAGATATGGCTGGTTTAAGTGTTGATTGATGAAGTGAAATTCTAGCAGTCTTTGTGTGTTTTTTGAATAGCTAATATGTGTCTTCCATGGTGTAAATATTTTAGCTTCAACTCACAGTCTCAGGTCAGATCACTTACTAGCAAGTAAGCCTCTGAAATATTAATAATAATGGTTTCAAACTTTGGCACAAGGCCAGTAATTTATGGAGAGTGAGGTAAGTCAATCCCAATGGCCCCAGTACTGGTACTTTGTTTATCAACTCTGAAAGGCTAAGTCTACCTTGGCAGAATTTGAACTCAGAATGTCAAACCAGAAGAAATGCCACTAATCATTTTGTCCAGTGTGCTAATAATTCTGCAAGCTTGACGAATATATAATATTACTGATTATTTCTAGACGCAGGAGTGGCTGTGTGGTAAGTAGCTTGCTTACCAACCACAGTTCTGGGTTCAGTCCCATTGTGTGGCACCTTTGGCAAGTGTGCGCATGTACAAGGGAAGTATGTGAATGTTTTGTATGTGTGAACCAGCGTTCTTTTAGTAACAAACGATGATCAATGTCACATCTCCAAAGACAACCACTAGATAACATGGACAAGGCGTCGAGCTGGCAGAAACGTTAGCACACCGGGCGAAATGCGTAGCGGTATTTCGTCTGCCACTGCGTTCTGAGTTCAAATTCCGCCGAGGTCGACTTTGCCTTTCATCCTTTCGGGGTCGATAAATTAAGTACCAGTTACGCACTGAGGTCGATATAATCGACTTAATCCGTTTGTCTGTCCTTGTTTGTCCCCTCTGTGTGTAGCCCCTTGTGGGCAGTAAAGAAATAGGTATTTCATCTGTCTTTACGTTCAGGGTTCAAATTCTGCCGAGGTCAACTTTGGCTTTCATCCTTTCGAGGTCGATAAATTAAGTACCAGTTACGCACTGGGGTCGATATAATCGACTTAATCCGTTTGACTGTCCTTGTTTGTCCCCTCTGTGTGTAGCCCCTTGTGGGCAGTAAAGAAATAGGTATTTCGTCTGTCTTTACGTTCTGAGTTCAAATTCTGCCGAGGTCAACTTTGGCTTTCATCCTTTCGGGGTCGATAAATTAAGTACCAGTTGCGCACTGCGGTCGATGTAATCGACTTAATCCCTTTGTCTGTCCTTGTTTGTCCCCTCTGTGTGTAGCCCCTTGTGGGCAGTAAAGAAATAGGTATTTCGTCTGTCTTTACGTTCTGAGTTCAAATTCTGCCGAGGTCAACTTTGGCTTTCATCCTTTCGGGGTCGATAAATTAAGTACCAGTTGCGCACTGCGGTCGATGTAATCGACTTAATCCCTTTGTCTGTCCTTGTTTGTCCCCTCTGTGTGTAGCCCCTTGTGGGCAGTAAAGAAATAGGTATTTCGTCTGTCTTTACGTTCTGAGTTCAAATTCTGCCGAGGTCAACTTTGGCTTTCATCCTTTCGGGGTCGATAAATTAAGTACCAGTTGCGCACTGCGGTCGATGTAATCGACTTAATCCCTTTGTCTGTCCTTGTTTGTCCCCTCTATGTTTAGCCCCCTTGTGGGCAATAAAGAAATAAGATAACATCGACAAGTGTATTGATTTGATTTACCATCCATATTTATATACAAAATACTACAATTAGCCATCAGTTTTGATGGCATGGGGACAGCTAGTGTTAATAATGATAACTATGGGATTTGTTGTTTTCAGATACACACTTTAAATGATCCAGGCAGAGGGTCAACTATCGAAGCAGTGATCAGTCGGATGAAGACCATCCATGTGGCCTCTAAGTGGATGGAGAAAGACATCGGCGAGAAGAAGAACAATATCCGGTTCATGGCCGTTTCTGCAACCATACAGAACCTTAATGATGTGAGATCTTCAGGCAATTTTAGAGACTGTTTTTCCTAATATAATAGAAGAATGTGTGTGTATATGTGTGTGTATATGTGTGTGTGTGTGTGTGTGTGTGTGTGCTTGTATGTGCTTGTATGTGCATATGTGATTGTATATAGGTGTGTGGTTGTAAAAATGTATGTCTATTTGTATGTATGTGTTGTTTGTGTGTGTATATGTGGCAGGGTGTGTGTGTATTTATTCCATCTGTCACTTTTGCTGAACCGCTATGTTACAGGGACTTAAACACATCAATACCAGTTGTCAAGTGGTCGTGGGCAGAAAATACAAACACAAAGACACACACACACATATACGACAGGCTTCTTTCAGTTTCCATCTACCGAATCCACTCAAGGCTTTGGTCAGTCGAAGGCTATGGTAGAAGATACATGCTCGAGGTATCACACAGTGGGGCTGAACCTGGAACCGTCTGGTTGGAATCCAAACTTCTTACCATACAACCACACCTACCTGTCTATTTATGTAGTTGAATGACTTGCCTCTGGCCCAAAGCAAACTTGTTACCACACAGCCACACCTGTACCTATATATATCTGTTTGGTCAGGCAATTAGCCTGACCCAAGGCAACTAACTCTTCCTCTTCCATGCTACATGTCCTGGTCTTCCAGGGTAGTCTTCATATCTTCAACCTGATATTCAGTGTCTTCTGCAAGTTGACCTCAATAAATGCTCTTCTTGGTTTGCCAATACCTCTATGGCCATGCATGTGTTTCCAGTGACAGAAATTGCAGGATATTTCATTCAGTACTCGTAAAACTTAACAATATTCCCTGAACTAACAAGAAAATAAAATAAAAACTTCCTTCAGTCACGAATGACCATGGGATGACACCTAGAAAGTTCCCCTCTGAGGCACAAGTCTGGGCAAGGTTGTTTATGGAAGACCAGCAGTCGCCCATGCACACCAGCCTTCCCTCTCAACACCACCGATATTGTCCAAGGGAAAGGCAAAGGCCAAAACAGCTTGGTACCAGTGACATTCCTGTTCATTTCTATAGCTGAGTGAACTGGAACAATGCTGGAAAAATAAAGTGTCTTGCTCAAGAACACAGCACACAGCCATGTCCAGGAATCAAACTCACGACTTCACAGACGTAAACATGATACCCTAACCATTGAGCCATGCACTTAACCCAGCAACAACAATATTCCATCAACTATTGCTGTTCCTCCTCCACCTACCCTTCCCTTCATACCCTCCTCCATCATCTCTATGTGTTTCTTGTACTCAGTGAACCTAAACTCTCCTGTTTCTACTCCTCACAGCTTGCTGAATGGTTAGGGGACAGCGATAATCCAGCCATCACTTATAAGTATAAAATAATTTTTATATTTTTTTTCTTTTTCTTTTTCTTTTTCTTTTTCTTTTACTTGTTTCAGTCATTTGACTGCGGCCATGCTGGAGCACCGCCTTTAGTCGAATCAAATCGACCCCAGGACTTATTCTTTGTAAGCCTAGTACTTATTCTACCGGTCTCTTTTTGCCGAACCGCTAAGTTACAAGGGACCTAAACACACCAGCATCGGTTGTCAAGCGATGTTGGGAGGACAAACACAGATACACAACATATACACACATACATATATACATATATACGACGGGCTTCTTTCAGTTTCCGTCTACCAAATCCACTCACAAGGCTTTGGTCGGCCCGAGGCTATAGTAGAAGACACTTGCCTAAGGTGCCACACAGTGGGACTGAACCCGGAACCATGTGGTTGGTAAGCAAGCTACTTACCACACAGCCACTCCTGCGCCTATTTCATAATTGATTTTTGTTTTTTTGTTTTTTTTATCAGTTTTAGTCATCTTTGGACTGTGGCTCCACTGGGATAGTGTCTGCAAAGGTGTTCTAAGTTAAATGTATTGTATTGACCTGAGTACCTTGTTTTACTATTGGCGTATATGCAGTATATCTATATATCTTTACATATAAATTTGACATGGACGGTTCTTTCTTGTCTTGGGATTCATGGTCAAATGGCGCAAAAATTTACACAGATGTGTAGAATAATCTGGTGGTGATGCTGGGCTTTGTATTGTTTCATAGCTCCCATGGTTACCGAGATAATCTACTATAATAATACTCTTGTGTTTCTGAATGAGAAAGGAAGGGGTGACGTCATACTTGGTAGTGGAGTGATGAAAATTGTATGCTGAAAAAATAAATCAAACAGCGTTTCACCTCTGTGTGAATATATGTGTGTGTATGTAAAAGGGGTGTGTGTGTGCGTGTGCGTGCACAATGGAAGTGGGGTGGTTCATCTTTGTTCACTTAGTATTTGGGTTTATTTTTGATTTGGTTGAATCTTGGTTGTTTTTTTATCTTTTGTTGGTCAGTTATTTTTAGCGTTTTGACAGAAAAAAGTCATTCTAAAATTGTTTTTTAACATAAGCGTGCCCAAAAAGTCGAATGCTTACATGCAACAGGTTTTACAGCCACGTCATCCAAACCGACCAGGTGAAACCGGGCTTAGCTGCTAGTATATATATACATATATCTATATATATAGATAGATGTAGAGTGTAAGCACCCTGAGAGAAATATTGGACATAAGAAGCATCGGATGTGGCATGCAAGAGAGACGTTTGCATGATATGGTCATGTACTACAGATGGACGAGGAGAGCTGTGTGAAGAAGTGTCACTCCCAAACAGTTGAAGGAATCTGGGGTAGAGGGAGACCCAGGAAGACATGGAATGAGGTGGTGAAGCATGGCCTTCGAACGTTGGGCCTCACAGAGGCAATGACAAAAGACCAAGACCTCTGGAGATATGCTGCGACTGAGAAGACCCAGCAAATGCATGTACTTATGCGTCTCCTCAGCAGTCACGGCCCATGTTTCACTGCCATGTAGCATGGCTGTTCGTACACATGCGTCATACAGTCTGCCTTTTACTCTGAGCGAGACGCCCTTTGTCACCAGCAGAGGTAAGAGTTCTCTGAACTTTGCCCAGGATATTCTTATTTTAGCAGCTAGACGTTCAGCGCACCCTCCCCCGCTACTGACTTGGTCACTTAGGTAACGGAAGCTATCAACTACTTCTAGTTTTTTCTCCCTGGAATGTGGCAGAACTTGTTCTCTGCACTTTTGCAATGTTTATTGCTCCTGAGCATCTGCCACATACAAAAACTATCTTCCCAGTTAGCCTTCCTTTAATATTGCTGCACCTCTTATGAGTCCATAGCTTACACTGGGTACATCTTATAGAGTTTCTACCTACAACTTTTCTACAGCTCAAGCAGGGCCATCTACCTGAAGGGGTTTGTGGTTTGTCTACCTTTCTACCTATTAGGACTTTGGTTTTAGCTAGGTTGACTCTAAGGCCCTTCGATTCTAATCTTTGCTTCCACACCTGAAACTTCTCTTCTAGTTCTGGTAGTGACTCAGCATTTAGAGCCAGTCAGCGGCCCTGGCGATGATCATGCTCAGATGGTGCTCTTAGCACTCCACTAGCACAGATGCCAGTCATGCAGTGCTGTCATCGAATTTGGTTTCAATTTCGATTTCACTTGCCTCAACAGGTCTTCACAAGCAGAGTTTAGTATCTAGTGAAAGAAAGGTACGCCTAAGTGGGCTGGTTACACAACTGGCATAGGCCACAGGTTATGGTCTTACTTGGCTTACCGGGTCTTCTCAAGCACAGCACATCTCCAAAGGTCTCGGTCACTAGTCATTGCCTTGGTGATGCCTAATGTTCGAAGGTTGTGCTTCACCACCTCATCCCAGGTTTTCCTGGGTCTACCTCTTCCACAGTTTCCCTCAACCGCTAGTGTGTGGCACTTCTTCACACAGCTATCCTCATCCATTCGTACCACATGACCATAGCAACGCAGTCGTCTCTCTTGCACACCACATGTAATGCTTCTTAGGTCCAACTTTTCTCTCAAGGCACTTATCCTCTGTTGAGTATGCACACTGACGTTACACATCGTTAAAGGAGGGTATCATCCAGTGAATTACTGGTTGAATAGCTAATATTTGTTATGAATAATAATATTCATAAAACAATCGGTTCATACATATAGAACATGGTTTTATGATCATTCAGAAAAAAAGGTAAGAAAATGGAGATATAACATCATCATCGTTGTTTAACGTCCGCTTTCCATGCTAGCATGGGTTGGATGATTTGACTGAGGACTGGTGAAACCAGATGGCTACACCAGGCTCCAATCTGATTTGGCAGAGTTTCTACAGCTGGATGCCCTTCCTAACGCCAACCATTCCGAGAGTGTAGTTGGTGCTTTTACGTGTCACCCGCACGAAGGCCAGTCAGGCGGTACTGGCAACGGCCACGCTCAAAATGGTGTATTTTATGTGCCACCCGCACAAGAGCCAATCCAGGGGCACTGGCAATGATCTCGCTCCACTTAGATTATTATTCCACTAAAAAAGGTTGCAAGCGAGGATTTATAAAATAATTTGGATAGTACCATATCTGCGTATTTCATGGTTTGAGTTATTAAAAACCCTTTCTGATCATCAGTGGCAACTTACCTAATGTAAATAAATGGAAAATACATTATACACACAGCCATAACATTATTTGCACTTATGGCGGTATGTATAATATATTTTTCATTTATTTATGCTTGGTATGTTGCCTCTGATGATCGGAAAAGGTTTTTAATAACTCAAACTGTGAAATATATATATATGGTACTATCCAAATTATTTTATAAATCCTCACTTACAACCTTGTGTAGTGGAATAATAATCTAAGTAGTTCCTATTTTTAGTAGACTGGTGTTGTAATCATTCAACACCCTTATTATGATTTTATATATATATATATATATATAGAGAGAGAGAGAGAGAGGCACAGGAGTGGCTGTTTGGTAAGTAGCTTGCTTACCAGCCACATGGTTCCGGGTTCGGTCCCACTGCATGGCACCTTGGGCAAGTGTCTTCTACTATAGCTTCGGGCCGATTAAAGCCTTGTGAGTGGATTTGGTAGACAGAGCCTGAAAGAAGCCTGTCGTGTATATGTATATATATGTGTGTGTGTACATGTTTGTGTGTCTGCGTTTGTCCTCCCCAACATCGCTTGACAATCGATGCTGGTGTGTTTATGTCCCCGTAACTTAGCAGTTTGGCAAAAGAGACCAATAGAATAAGTACTAGGCTTACAAAGAATAAGTCCTGGGGTCGATTTGCTCAATGAAAGGCGGTGCTCCAGCATGGCCGCAGTCAAATGACTGAAACAAGTAAAAGAGTATATATGTGTGTGTGTGTGGTAGATATAAGTGTGTATGTATATATGTGTATGTATATATGTATGTATATGTGTGTGTGTGTGTGTATATATATATATATATATATATATATGTGCACACATGAATATGCACACATGAATATATATATATATATATATATAAAATATATAGTTTTAGGGAAAATAACCAATTATCAAGAACTCATCGATGAAAATCCACTATCACATATAGAAAAATTAATAATTAAAAGCACAATAAATGAGTATAATATAAAGTAAAGTAAATATCATAAGATAAATATAATAAAAAGATTACACGTGTTTCATAACCAATTTTCAAATAGAAAAGAAATTTAAATCGATTAAAATCAATTGAAATTATCAAAAATAAGTTCTATTCAGAAATATAGCTACTCGTCAGATCGTAAGTAGAACAATAATTAGATATATATCTCAACCAACAATAAGTACCAAATGAATTAATATGAAATACTTATTATATAAAGATAGAAAAATTATTTAAAAAATATCATAATATCAAAATAATAACCATTCAATAATCATCCCTTCATCCATTATAATAACATGTATATTATATACAAAAAACATCTTACATAAATTATCATTGTTTTAAATTATCATTGTTTTAAATACAAGTTGAACGAAGTTTAAGTTTAAAATAATGAAGATAAAATTAGTACAAATTTAACCGGTGTAATAGTTAAAGCTATACTATTTAAAGCTAAAGACGTTTATTTAATTATAATTAAAGATCAATTGAATAATAGAAAAATACAAGATTATTTATTTCTACAAACGTAATAATAAAAAATATGAATGAAAAAATTATGAATGGAAAAAATTATGAATGAAAAAATTAGGAAAGAAAAAATTATTAAGAATAAAATATACTATATATATATATATATATAAAATATACTATATATATATATATATATATATATATATAGTATTAATCAATAGTAGGAGATGAATTTTGTGTTAGGCTTTTGTTAGGTACAACATATGTTTCAACCCATCAGTCTGGGTTGAAACATATGTTGGACCTAATAAAAGACTAATATGAAATCCATCTCCTATTATTAATTAATACTGTTACCCTAACTGCTACTGCGGAGTTCCTGAAGTAGATCCAATGGAATTGTACCACAACTGTGGATGACAACAGGTGGCCTAAACTGTGCCGGTGCTCTACTCGACATTTAAACACACAAATCATGGGTGCCAGTCGTCGAATTTAATTCGATTTCGATTTCACTTGCCTCAACGGGTCTTCGCAAGCGGAGTTTAGTGTCCAATGAAAGAAGGTACGTATAAGTGGGCTGCCTGAGGCCTTCGATTTAGGTCTCACTTGGCTTGCCTGGTCTTCTCACGCACAGCATATTTCCAAAGGTCTCGGTCAAAGTCATCGCCTCGGTGAGGCCCAATGTTCGAAGGTCATGCCTCACCACCTCATCCCAGGTCTTCCTGGGCCTACCTCTTCCACAGGTTCCCTCAACTGCTAGGGTGTGGCACTTTTTCACACAGCTATGCTCATCCATTCTCGCTACATGACCATACCAGTGCAATCGTCTCTCTTGCACACCACAACTGATAAATCTGAATTTATTTAGACCGAAACAAAACGAAAATACACTAAGCTTTTATAATAATGCATAATTTTCATATCTTATCACATTTATTGATAGTTGTTAAAGCCCAAAACTTTGGTTGTCTTAATTTTGGGACCCCCATGATTCAGCCAGCTCCCTTCCTTTCTTACAAATAAATATTAAAAAAACAAAAGGTAAACTTAAAAAGATGTCCAACAAATCTGTTTAACCCCACACAGCCACAAACTCACAGATTTCTCCATGTTTTCACCACACTCTCCCAAAATCCCTGCCCTGAATTCATCCCCAAATAAACATTTTGTTCTTCTGTGACCTTTTTTTCAGAATCAGTGATGACCTCCGACCTGTCAAGCTACAGAAGATAGTCATTGGATATCCTTGTTCTGAGAGGATATCCAACTTCCAGTTTGATATCTCACTCCGGTATAAACTTCCAAATGTCATCCTTAACTATTCTGATGGTAAACCAACACTTGTGGTAAGGACACTGTTACATCCCCTGCCCTTTCATTCTCCCTCTGTCTTACTCATTTTCTCTCTCCTTCTCGCTTCTAATTTTGTTAGATGGGGGACTTAACACCACTACCAATGCTTCCACCATATATATATATATATATATATATATATACATATTTGTTTTGCAAGATTTTTGATGTGAAATCGTGTGTTGAAACAGATGTTGTACTTGGGGACGGTCATGTTGCCAGTTTAGCCAATAAAAACACACGCACTGTATATTTGGTGTTAATTTGCTTCAGCTTTATATTACATTATATTACATTAATCCAGGCACTCCCCATACACACACATGCACTTACAAAAGCATAGACACATTGAGGGATACGCATGCATAGACACATACAATAGGAATACAAAATACAAAATGGCTGATCGTTAGCAAGGAGGGACACACATAAGAAAGAAGAAAGCAAAGGCCCACTGATGAGGTCACAGAAGTCTGATGAAAGAACTCTGGCCGAAATAGGATTAATGTAATATAAAGCTGAAGCAAATTAACACCAAATATACACTACAGTATTTAATGTGCTTTTGTTGTTTAGACTAAAGTTAGATCAAGCAGACATTTGATCAAATGTTCCGACCACAACCGTATCATTGTAATTGTTTAACCCTAGGTCAGTCCTAATCCAATAATCAGGTCTTTTTTTTCTTCTTCTCAAATTGTAGTTCTGTTCAACCCGGAAGAATGTCATACAAACAGCTGACATGTTGAGTAAACAGGGGAAGTTTTTGTCTTCCTTTGAGATGAGAACCATTCTGAGTAACAGTGCCAAACTCTTAAAAGATGCCAAGTTACACGGTAATTATCACCTCTCTCTCTCTCTCTCTCTCTCTCTTTTTCTTTCTCTTCTTACTCTTTACTCTTTACTCTTTTATTTGTTTCAGTCATTTTGACTGCGGCCATGCTGGAGCACCGCATTTATAGTCGAATCAAATCGACCCCGGGACTTATTCTTTGGAAGCCTAGTACTTATTCTATCGGTCTCTTTTTTGCCGAACTGATAAGTTACAGGGACGTAAACACACCAGCATCGGTTGTCAAGCAATGCTAGGGGGACAAACACAGACACACAAACACACACACATATACATACATATATATATATATATATAAAGTTTTTAATTTTTACATTTAAGAGAGAGATTTGACGCTAATATCCATTATTACATTAATAATGGATATTAGCGTCAAATCTCTCTCTTCAATGTATAAGTTTAAAACTTTGGATATATAAACAAGAAGAACGATCCCTAAGGAGTCTAATTTAGACTTTTTTGCGGTGAAATCTCCTGCTATATTGGTAACGATTACAGAGTTTACTTTGAAAAATTATATATATATATATATATATATATATATATATAGACACACTTCTTTCAGTTTCCATCTACCAAATCCACTTACAAGGTTTTGGTCAGTCCAAAGGACACTTGCCTAAGATATCACGCAGTGAGACTGAACCCAGAACCATGTGGTTGGGAAGCAAGCTTCTCACCACACAGCCATTTCTGTACCTATCTTTTACCCTTTTACTCTTTTACTTGTTTCAGTCATTTGACTGCGGCTATGCTGGAGCACCGCCTTTATAGTCGAATCAAATCGACCCCGGGACTTATTCTTTGTAAGCCTAGTACTTATTCTATCGGGCTCTTTTTTGCCGAACTGCTAAGTGACGGGGACGTAAACACACCAGCATCGGTTGTCAAGCAATGCTAGGAGGACAAACACAGACACACAAACACACACACATATACATACATATATATACCACTCTCTGAGTGGTTGGCGTTAGGAAGGGCATCCAGCTGTAGAAACTCTGGAGCCTGGTGTTGCCATCCGGTTTCTCCAGTCCTCAGTCAAATCGTCCAACCCATGCTAGCATGGAAAGCGGACTTTAAACGATGATGATGATGATGATATATATATATATATATATATATATATATATATATATATAAAGTTTTTAATTTTTACATTTAAGAGAGAGATTTGACGCTAATATCCATTATTACATTAATAATGGATATTAGCGTCAAATCTCTCTCTTAAATTTATAAATTTAAAACTTTGGATATATAAACAAGGAGAACGATCCCCAAGGAGTCTAATTTAGATTTTTTTGCGGTGAAATCTCCTGCTATATTGGTAACGATTACATAGTTTACTTTGAAAAATTATGTATGTATATAGATATATATATATATATACGACACACTTCTTTCAGTTTCCATCTACCAAATCCACTTACAAGGTTTTGGTCGGTCCAAGATTATAGTAGAGGACACTTGCCTAAGATATCACGCAGTGAGACTGAACCCAGAACCATGTGGTTGGGAAGCAAGCTTCTCACCACGCAGCCACTCCTGCACCTATGTATATATCAATTTTAAATTTTTTGTCCAGAGTCAGCACTTTTAGGGAAGGGTTAAGTCAGTTACATTGAACTCCAGTGCCCAACTGGTACTTATTTTATCTTCTCGAAAAAGAATGAAAGGCAAAAGTCGATCTTGGTAGAATTTGAACTCAGAATGTCAAGATGAACAAAACACCACTAAGCATCTTGTCCGACTTGCTAACAATTCTGCCAACTCACTGTCCTCATCATCATCATCATCATCATCATCATCATCATATATATATATGTATTTATTACCATACTGTTGCTGATATTCAGATGAAATTGCCATGGGTGGATACACCTTTTAATCTTGAAGCTAAGCTACAATAACAACAACAACATCACTGTGTACAAAACCTCTCTTTTTATTCTTTTTCTCTGTGTTTGTATTTACCAAGATTTCCTCCTCAATGGTGTGGGTTGTCACCATGCTGGTATGGACTACCATGACAGGAAGTTGATGGCTGACTTATTTGAAGCTGGTAACTTACTGGTACTTTGTGAGTAAATCGTTTTCCTTATTTCGTTCACCTATGTTCATTCCCAACTGTTCACCATCCGTCCACTGTTTGCTTATCGATCACTTTCTAAACCACAGTTACTTCTACTCTTCACTGTTCAGTAACCAACTGTTTACTGTTTGTTGACTGTTTATTTGTAGATGACTTTCTATATATCGTTTGTAGAGGTGCCTGGCTTAATGGTTCGGGTATTCGGCTCATGGTCGTGAACTCAATCTCCGGTGACGTGTTGTCTCCTTGAGCAAGATACTTTATTTCACATTCGACGACTGGCACCCATGCCAACGTCGTCTCCTTCATTGGACACGAAACTCAGCTTGCGCAGACTTATTGAGGCAAGCGAAAGCGAAATCGGGATGGCACCTGTTCCCAGCGTCGCCTTTCTGGCACTTGTGCCCGTGACATGTGTAAGGATTTTCGAGCGAGATCGTTGCCAGTGCCCCTGGACTGGCTCTTGTACGGGTAGCACATAAAATACACCATTTTGAGCATGGCCGTTGCCAGTACCTCCTGACTGGCCTTTGTGCCGGTGGCACATAAAAGCACCCACTACACTCTCGCAGTGGTTGGCATTAGGAAGGGCATCCAGCTGTAGAAACTCTGCCAAATCAGATTGGAGCCTGGTGTAGCCATCTGGTTTCACCAGTCCTCAGTCAAATCGTCCAACCCATGCTAGCATGGAAACTGGACGTTAAACGACGATGATGATGAACCCGACCACTCTCAAAAATTAAGTAAAAAAAGCAGGAAAAATAATCCAGAATCCTTGTCTGGTACTGGATTGATTCCAAAATCTAACCAATTCGTGCCAGTCATGAGGCCAAACATCCCTGAAAATTTCATTTGTATCCATCCAGTAGTTCTTGAGATATCTTGTCCACAGACAGACAAACAAACAAACATGACTATAAACAATACCCCTGCCTTTGCTAAGGCAGAGGTAATAAATAAGCATTTAATTTGACAGAGACATCTGAATGCTAAAGTGTTAATCTTTCTATCTTCTAGTGGCCACCTCAACTCTGGCAATGGGAGTGAACCTTCCTGCTCACCTTGTGGTCATTATGTCAACTCAGTATTATGTGATGGGGAACCATCAGGAATATTCAGAATCACAGATTTTACAGATGATCGGCAGAGCTGGACGACCACAGGTGCGTATAAGTGTAACTTGCAGACTTAGAGGAGTGGCTGGTGGTAAGAAGCTTGCTTCCCAACCACATGGTTCTGGGTTCAGTCCCCACTGTCTTGTTCCTTGGGTATGTCTTCTACTATAGCTTCAGGTGACCAAATCGTTGTGGATTTGGTAGATGGGAACTGAAAGAAGCCCATCGTGTATATATGTATGTGTGTGTAGGCAATTAGATATATTAATATGGCACTTGTGCCTGTGACATGTGTAAGGATTTTCGAGCGAGATCGTTGCCAGTGCTCCTGGACTGGCTCTTGTGCGGGTGGCACATAAAATACACCATTTTGAGCGTGGCCGTTGCCAGTACCATCTGACTGACCTCTGTATAGGTGACACGTAAAAGCACCCACTACACTCTCTGAGCGGTTGGCATTAGGAAGGGCATCCAGCTGTAGAAACTCTGCCAAATCAGATTGGAGCCTGGTGTAGCCATCTGGTTTCACCAGTCCTCAGTCAAATCGTCCAACCCATGCTAGCATGGAAAGCGGACGTTAAACAATGATGATGATTAAATATAATAGTTAGGGTATGAAATACAAAATATGTATGTATGTATACATGCTAAAGGTTTTAATTAATGCGTTTTACTTTCAGTTTGACACCAGTGCTACAGCTGTGATATTGACCAAGATGAGTAATAAGGTAAGCTATTTATTATATCACAACTACAACTGTCTCTCCATTGGTTATGGCAACGAAGGTTCCAATTGATCTGATCGACAAAGCAACCTGCTTGTCAAATTAGCATGCAAGTGGCTGAGCACTCCACAGACACATATATTCTTAATGTAGTTCTCAGGGAATGGAGGCGCAATGGCCCAGTGGTTAGGGCAGCGGACTCGCGGTCGTAGGATCGCGGTTTCGATTCCCAGACCGGGCGTTGTGAGTGTTTATTGAACGAAAACACCTAAAGCTCCACGAGGCTCCGGCAGGGGATGGTGGCGAACCCTGCTGTACTCTTTCACCACAACTTTCTCTCACTCTTTCTTCCTGTTTCTGTTGTGCCTGTAATTCAAAGGGTCAGCCTTGTCACACTGTGTCATGCTGAATATCCCTGAGAACTACGTTAAGGGTACACGTGTCTGTGGAGTGCTCAGTCACTTGCACGTTAATTTCACGAGCAGGCTGTTCCGTTGATCGGATAAACTGGAACTGGGAATCAAGACCGCGATCCTATGACCGTGAGTCCACTGCCCTAACTACTGGGCCATTGCACCTCCATACATTTGATAATAGGTTTGCTGGATCAGGACTCACCTGGGTTTAAAAACAACAGGTTCTTAATAAACTTTTTCTTTCCTTTCATTCTATTTTTCCTTTGTTTCCAGAGCAAATATGAAAATTTGGTAAATGGTATGCAAGTTATTGAGAGCAGGTCAGTCTATTGGACACATCACATACTACATGCTTCTTGCCTTGTTTTAAAATACACATTTTAATTCGCATAACACAAAAATTGCCTTATTTTATCACGCCTTACCTCACATAGCACACACTTTGTCTCACCTAACACACATCCTGCCTTATTTTAAAATGCTCCTTACGTCATGCAAACACCCTTATGACATGCACCTCCTTGCCAAATACACATTTCCATACACCCATCGCACAGCAGACCAACACACCCTGACCTCACTTACCTGACCACTAGCATGTTAACCAACTGACTACTACTTCAATTACTGCTGCTGCTACTACTACTACTACTACTACTACTACTACCATCACTTCACTATACTACTACTACAACCACCACAACATCCATCACCACCACCACCACCACCACTACTACTACTACTACTACTACTACTACCATCACTACACTACTACTACAACCACCACAACATCCACCACAACCACCACCACCACTACTACTACCCTCCTTACTACTACTACTACTTCTACTACTACTACTACTACTACTACTACTACTACTACTACTACCACCACCACAACCACCATCACCACCACTACTACTACTACTACCACCACCACAACAACCACCACCCCTACTACTACCCTCCTTACTACTACTACTACTACTACTACTACTACTACTACTACCACCACCACAACCACCATCACCACCACTACTACTACTACTACCACCACCACAACAACCACCACCCCTACTACTACCCTCCTTACTACTACTACTACTACTACTACTACCACCACAACATCCACCACAACCACCACCCCTACTACTACCCTCCTTACTACTACTACTACTACTACTACTACTACTACTACTGCAGCTTGCACAAGGATCTAATAGAACATCTGAATGCAGAGATCTTCCTCAACACAATTACTGATATCAATGTTGCTGTGGAATGGATCAAACACACTTTCCTCTACATCAGGGTACGCAAGAACCCTAAACACTACGGTGAGTTTGGCCAACTTCTATATTAATCCTGGGACCCCATCCCATCCTGCAGCACAATTAATTTGGTTTATTGCTTCCTTCATTCGTTTTTTATTGGGTCCATGTTCACAGGCACAGGTGCGGCTGTGCGGTAGGATGTGAGCTTCCTGATCACATGGTTTTGGTTCAGTCCCTCTTTATGGTGCGCTGAGCAAGTGTCTTCTACTGTAGCCCTGGGACAATATAGGTCTTGTGAGTGAATTTAGTACACAGAAACTGAAAGAAGCCCATTGTATCTATCTATCTGTATGTCAATTTATCCGTCTATCTGTGTATCTATCTTATTTCTTTATTGCCCACAGGGGGGCTAAACATAGAGGGGGACAAACAAGGACAGACAAAGGGATTAAGTTGTTTACATCGACCCAGTGCGTAACTGGTACTTAATTTATTGACCCCGAAAGGATGAAAGGCAAAGTCGACCTCGGCGGAATTTGAACTCAGAACGTAACGGCAGACGAAATACCGCTAAGCATTTCGCCTGGTGTGCTAACGTTTCTGCCAGCTCGCCGGCTTGTATATCTATCTTTCCATCTATCTGCTAGTCTGTCTATCTCTTTGTGTATCTATCTATCCATATATATATATATATATATATATATATATATATATATATATATATATAAAATTAAATGTATTTATTCTATCCTAATAAATAATAATTCTGATAGAATAAATGGGTTAATAGAAACCAAGGTAGCAAAGATCACAAAATAGCTGTGGTGTAATTCCTGTTGGTGAGGCAGAAACTCCTTGATATTTTGGGTATTTGAGTATATTTAAAAATTTGAAGAATGGAGAAAACGCATGTTATAACATGCGTTTTCTCCATTCCTTAAATCTTTTTATATATATATATATATATATATGCATACATACACACACATGCACACATACCTGATGGGTTTCTTCCAGTTTCCATTTACCAAGTCCACTCAGAAGGCTTTGGTTGGCTCAAGGCTATAGTAGATAACACTTGCCCAAGGTGCCACACATTGGAACTGAACACGGAACCATGCAGCTGTGAAGCAAACTTCTTACCACACAGCCATTTGCATGCTAACTCCATGAGCAGGCTGTCCCGTCGATCATATCAACTGGAAACTTCGTCATTTGTAACTGATGGAGTGCCAGTATATAACTGTAAGGTGGGTGAGCTGACAGAATTGATAGAAAGCCAAACAAAATGCTGCTTAGCATTCTGTCTGTCTTTACGTTCTGGGTTCAAATTCTGCTGAGGTCGACTCTGCTTTTCGGGATTTCAGGATTGATAAAATAAGTCATC
Organism: Octopus bimaculoides; assembly: GCF_046866305.1. Lineage (NCBI taxonomy): Eukaryota > Metazoa > Mollusca > Cephalopoda > Octopoda > Octopodidae > Octopus > Octopus bimaculoides. Next base: position 7,385,318 of record NC_142957.1, on the reverse strand, counting down.
ACTCGAGCACTGTGATCAATGTGATTGACCTACACCCTCCCGCAAAATTGCTAACCTTGTGCCAAAATTTGGAATCAATATTATTATTATTATTATTATTATTATTATTATTATTACTATTACAGGCATATCTGATAAAATGACCAATGCACAAATGGAGAAATATCTACAAGGTAAGAATATATTCTGAGGTGGATTGAATACATCAATAGAGATTTACATCTCTGTGTGGGTCAGTTGTACTTGTTGCCCTGATCATATCACTCTCTATCTCTCTCTCTCTTTCTCTCTCTCTCTCTCTCTCTCTCTCTCTCTCTCTCTCTCTCTCTATATATATATATATATATATATATATATATATATATATATATATATATATATATAGTGGTAAGTAGCTTGCTTACCAACCACATGGTCCCGGGTTCAGTCCCACTGCGTGGCATCTTGGGCAAGTGTCTTCTACTATAGCCTTGGGCCGACCAAAGCCTTGTGAGTGGATTTGGTAGACGGAAACTGAAAGAAGCCCGTTGTATATATGTATATATATATATATATATGTATGTGTTTGTGTGTCTGTGTTTGTCCCCCCAACATCGCTTGACAATAAGGCAAGAAACTTAGCGGTTCGACAATAGAGACCGATAGAATAAGTACTAGGCTTCTAAAGAATAAGTCCTGGGGTTGATTTGCTCGACTAAAGGCGGTGCTCCAGCATGGCCACAGTCAAAAGACTGAAACAAGTAAAAGAGTATATATATATATATATATATATATATATATATATCTTTCACCCTCTTACCACTCACTTCCTTCCTCTGTCTCCTTCCCTATTTCTTAGCACACATACACACATACAAACACTCATCCCCCTCCTCCCCTTTCCTCGGAACTTTCCAGGAAGTAATTCTTCACACCCCTCCTCGGAACTATTTGGGATGTCATGTTCATGTGGTATTTTTACAAAGTGTAACTGCAATAAAATGTCATTCCGTATTTCTCACAATTTTCCTATTGTGGAGTTTAGTTTTTCCTTTGTCTGGGACAAAAAAAAAATAAATAAATACTCTATAAGTTCATGTTGCTAAATTGTCAATGAAATGCAGGCAACTGACCGGATGGATTCTTAGGACTTTTCGAACAAGAGATCAGGAAACCATGATGGTGATCCGGAGGACACTTGTTCTAAGCCACTTTGACTATTGCTCTCCACTTGCATGAACTGACGAAACACTTGAAGATAAAAATCACTGGTGGGCCAAACAGCGAATAGTCGAACTGGAGTATTGCAGTGCAGGAGTGAATCCAGAAATTTCTGGTGGTTAGTGGATCTGAGGTCCGATTCATTGCAATTGATCAATGAAATGACAGAGATATTGAAAAAAGTTAATGTTTATATTGAACGCTTCAAGGGTTGTTTGTTGCTGGTACAAAAATATACTTTCTATCATTTACATATTTAAACAAAACAGTCAAATTTGAAAAAGTTTCTTGGTTGGTGGTGATGGTAGTGGGGCATCCCCCCTATCCTCCCCCCCCCCTCTGAATCCATCCCTGTCATAGTGTAGTTTTAGTATTACAGTAGGTACATAATGGTTAGGCATGAACTTCAGATTATAGTCTTAAAAGTAAGGCTGAAATTCTTCAGGTGTAGAAAATCCAGGTGTTATAGCAGTAAAACCATTGTGTGGGTTTGGGGAGGAGTAAAATATAATTCACCACCTGAAACCGGTGTTGGTGTGTTTATGTCCTTGTATATTAGTGGTTCAGCAAAAGAAACTGAGTAAGTACCAGTTTTCACAAAATAATTACTGGGGGGGTCAATTCATCCAACTAAAAGTTCCTGAAGGTGGTGCCCCAGCATGGCCACAGTCTAATGATTGTAGCAAGTAAAACATAGAAGATATGCACATAGACACAGATAATGTACTCACACACACATTTACATGCTAATCTGTGTGTACTCACTTGTTAAATTTGAACTCTTGTTTTTCAGATTTGTGCCTACAGAATCTGAACCACTTGGCTAGTGTGGCCCTTATTGTCTTGGATGAAGATACCTTTGACATTAAACCAACCGGTAAGCTAAACAATAAAAAGGAGCTTCTACACAGTCACTGAGTCTGCAAGAAACAGCAGCCGGATCATCATCGTTTAATATCCGCTTTCCATGCTGGCATGAGTGGAGGCGCAATGGTCCAGTGGTTAGGGCAGCGGACTCGCGGTCACAGGATCGCGGTTTCGATTCCCAGACCGGGCGTTGTGAGTGTTTATTGAGCGAAAACACCTAAAGCTCCACGAGGCTCCGGCAGGGGTATGGTGGCGAACCCTGCTGTACTCTTCCACCACAACTTTCTCTCACTCTTACTTCCTGTTTCTGTTGTGCCTGTAATTCAAAGGGTCAGCCTTGTCACACTCTGTGTCACGCTGAATATCCCCCCCCTCCGAACTACATTAAGGGTACATGTGTCTGTGGAGTGCTCAGCCACTTGCACGTTAATTTCACGAGCAGCAGGCTGTTCCGTTGATCGGATCAACTGGAAACCCTCGACGTCGGAAGCGACGGAGTGCCAACTAAAACTAACTAAAATGCTGGCATGAGTTGAACGGTTTGACTGAGGACTGGTGAGCCAGAAGCTGGACCCAACTGAGGGACCAGCTATCCAAATTGACAGTAGCTTAGTAGATAAAGCAATTAAGGATATGAAGAAAAGGAAGGCCCCCCCCCCCACCTGGCTCATCAGGTATTTCTGCTGAGATGTTTAAAATATCTAGCAGAGTAGGATGAGTGTGGTGGTGGTGATGATGATGACGGAGATGATGATGTGGTTATGGTGATGATGACAATGATGATGAAGGTGGGTGTCATGGTATGGCTTGTGCTAATGATGAGGATATATTTTTACTTTGCGTTTTTTCCTATGTTATTTTGTCTTAATTAACTGACCCAGTCCCTTAAATCAGGGGTTTTCAAACTGTGGTCCTCGGACCACAGGGGGTCCGCAAGGACAAGACAGGGGGTCCGTGGACAGCAAATACTTTTTATGGGCAATTTGATTTTATATATGGTTTTTAATCGAAATCTTTTAATTGACAATAAACCTATTTGTTAAATACTGTTAAATAAATAAATGTAAAAATATATGTTATTTTAAGCAAATATTTATGTATAAATTTCATAAGCGTTTATAAGGGTAAAGCCTGAAATATAAAGGGGTCCGCAAGTCAAAAAGTTTGAAAACCCCTGATCTAAGAGATACCGCCATGCTGAAAATAGCAGCCAAATCTTGACTCTAAACCAGGGGTTTTCAAACTGTGGTCCGCAAGGACAAGACAGGGGGGCGTGGACAGCAAATACTTTTTATGGGCAATTTGATTTTATATATGGTTTTTAATCGAAATCTTTTAATTGACAATAAACCTATTCTGTTAAATACTGTTAAATAAATAAATGTAAAAATATATGTTATTTTAAGCAAATATTTATGTATAAATTTCATAAGCGTTTATAAGGGTATAAAGCCTGAAATATAAAGGGGTCCGCAAGTCAAAAAGTTTGAAAACCCCTGCCTTAAATGACTATGAATGACCTTGTTTTTTAATTTTGATCCTCTCAGATATGGGACGACTGATGGCCAGATACTGCATAGCATTTGCCACAATGAAAAGTTTTGCTAAATTAACTGGATCAGAAGGTTTAAGTGAACAGGTAAAAATAATAATAATAATAATAATAATAATAATGATGATAATAATAATAGTAATGGTTACAGATTTATGGCTCACGGCCAGCAGTTTCAGGGGAGTGGGTAAATTGATTACATCTACCCCAGTCCTCAAACGGTACCTATTTTATTCAACCCTGAAACGATGAAAGACAAAGCCGACCTCAGTGGAATTTGAACTCAGAACGTTAAGACAGAGGAAATCCTACTAAGCATTTTTCCTGGTGTGCTATCAATTTGGCCAGTTTGCTACCTTGAATAATAATAATAATAATGATGGTGGTGGTGGTGGTGGTGATGATGGTGGTGGTGATGATGGTGATGATGATGATGATGATGATGATGGTGGTGGTGGTGGTGGTGATGATGATGATGAGGAGGAGGAGGAGGAGACATGTATGTGGTAAGAAGCTCACTTCTCAAACACATGGTTCCAGGTTCAGACCCACTGCATGGCACTTTGAGCAAGTATCTTCTAATACAGCCTTGGGCCATGAGGTGGATTTGGTAGAGGGAAACTAAAAGAAACCCACCGTACGTATATATATGTATGTGTGCGTTAGTGTCTGTTTGTCCCACACCACTGCTCAGCAACTGGTGCTGGTGTGTTTATGTCCCTGTAACTTAGCAGTTCAGCAAAAGAAACCTATAAAATAAATACTAGGCTTACAAAAATAAGTCCAGGAGTAAATTTGCTTGATGAAAACCTTTCTAGGTGGTGTCCCAGCATGGCTGCAGTCAAAATAACTGAGACGAGTAAAAGATAATAATAATAATGATAATAATAATGGTGCAGCCTTCCAGTATGCTAGCCCAGTCAAACTGTCCAATTCATGCCAGCATGGAAAAAGGATGTTAAATGATGATGATGTCTATAAAAGATCTCTCAAGGCTAATAACATTGTATTCCGTGTTCTAATAAGACATCTATGTTAAGTTGGATACAAAGATAGCCTTTTGGTACTAATACTGCTTCTGTCCCCAATAATTAATGTGAGTGTGTGTGTGTGTGTTTGTATGTATGTATATATACAACAGGCTTCCACACAGTTTCTGTCAACCAAATTCATTCACAAGGTATAGACTAGTCTAGGCATAAAGTGGAAGACGTTTGCCCAAGGTGCCATGCAGTGAGACTGAACTTGAAACCACATCTTTTTTTTTTTTTACTCTTTTTTACTTGTTTCAGTCATTTGACTGTGGCCATGCTGGAGCACCGCCTTTTAGTCGAGCAAATCGACCCCAGGACTTATTCTTTGTAAGCCTAGTACTTATTCTATCGGTCTCTTTTTTGCCGAGACCGCTAAGTTACGGGGACGTAAACACACCAGCATCGGTTGTCAAGCGATGTTGTGGGGACAAACATATACACACACATACATATATAGATACATATATACGACGGGCTTCTTTCAGTTTCCGTCTACGAAATCCACTTAAAAAGGCTTTGGTCGGCCCGAGGCTGTAGTAGAAGACACTTGCCCAAGGTGCCACGCAGTGGGACTGAACCCGGAACCATGTGGTTGGTAAGCAAGCTACTTACCACACAGCCACTCCTGCGCCACATGGTTGCAAAGTGAGCTTTTTAACCACACAGCCATGCTTGTACCTATACCCTTACTTTTTTTCTTCTTTTTTTCTGATTTGCTTTTGTTTGTTGTTTTTTCCAGTTGGATATTTTATCTAGAAGTTATGAATTTAGTGATATTCAGATCCGAACTAATGAAAAGAAAACGCTTAATTCTTTAAACAAAAGCAAGACTAGCCCAACAATAAGGTAAATAAACTACAAATGAAATAAAACTAAAATTATTAGAATTATTAAGAAAAAAAATCAGTAATTACTTTTGTTTAGTAATTAATGAAATTTTAGTATGTTGTGTGAAAGAAGAAAAGTTGTAAATCTAGTTGAGTTAACGGTTCCTCATGAAGATAATATGGACGCCGCGCGGGCTCGAAAGATGGACCGTTATGGAAACCTCCTCGAGAAATGTGAAGATGCAGGCTGGAAAGCGGAGCATTTTCCAATCGAAGTCGGATGTAGAGGATTTGTTGGACACAGTGTGAAACGACTGCTGTTATCGTTAGGCCTAACTCATCGGAAGGTAAATACCACCATTACCGATATCCAAACTACAGTGGAGAAGGCTAGCCACTGGATTTGGTTAAAAAGAGACGATGAGCGATGGCTAGAGAAAGATTGAGCTTTGTTTAATAACCAGTTGATCTAGCAAGCGGGGCCTCATATCAGTGAGGGGAGCCGGTGCGCATTGATGCCGTCGAGAGGTAGGCCCCGAAACGGCGCGCATTCTCTCCTGATGACCCCATACACTTGCTGGCTTCCGGTATGCGGAATTCTTGACTGGTAGCACTTGCATGTGCAAGTTGTTTGCAAGACACATTAGTCCGTCTTCGAACTCTATAGAGACACAGTTCATTAGTATACCTTGACAATCTTGCTGAAAATAGGTACATTGTGGAGGCACAGTTCACTATTGTATCCAGTCCACTTAGTTTTAAACAGGTACGGCTCCTTGGGTATGACTCCTTCATGTATCATCTGATTGACTATATAGGTGACTTGGCAAGCCAAGTGAGACCTAAATCAAAGGCCTCAGGCAGCCCACTTATACGTACCTTCCTTCATTGGACACTAAACTCCGCTTGCGAAGACCTGTTGAGGCAAGTGAAATCGAAATCAAATTAAATTAGACGACTGACAACCCATGCCAACGTCGTCTCCTTCATTGGAAATAAAACTCGGCTTGCGAAGACCTATTGTTGGGGCAAGCGAAAGCGGAACCATCAATGGCAATAAAGGGACTTTGACAAACTGGAATAAGTACTACAAAGAATAAGTCCTGGGGTCGATTTACTCGACTAAAGGCGGTGCTCCAGCATGGCCACAGTCAAATGACTGAAACAAGTAAAAGAGTAACTGATTGATGTGTGCATGCATGTGTGTGTGTGTGTGTGTGCATGTGCACACATATATAATTGTGTGTGTGTGTGTGTGTGTGTGTATATATATATATATATACATATATATATAATGAATGGATAGGGATAAAGTATCCAGGCAGGTACCGTACCAGGACTCACTTATTATCCAGGTTATGGTTAACTGCATCAAGTTGTAAGGAGCACCTTAGTTGTAAGGAGCACCTTAGTTGTAAGGTGAGCAATCCCATTGTAATTCGTTTAATGGGTAAATCCTGGATTTGCTTTGCTGGATTATAAATATTTTACCATAGGCGCAGGAGTGGCTGTGTGGTAAGTAGCTTGCTTACCAACCACATGGTTCCGGGTTCAGTCCCACTGCGTGGCACCTTGGGCAAGTGTCTTCTACTATAGCCTCGGGCCGACCAAAGCCTTGTGAGTGGACTTGGTAGACGGAAACTGAAAGAAGCCCGTCGTATATATGTATATATATATATATGTATGTGTGTTTGTGTGTCTGTGTTTGTCCCCCCACCATCGCTTGACAACCGATGCTGGTGTGTTTACGTCCCCGTAACTAAGCAGTTCGGCAAAAGACACCGATAGAATAAGTACTAGGCTTACAAAGAATAAGTCCTGGGGTCGATTTCCTTGACTAAAGGCGGTGCTCCAGCATGGCCGCAGTCAAATGACTGAAACAAGTAAAAGAGTAAAAGAGTAAGTGTTTATATCCAAGACAATTTTAATGAATACAAAGATTAGTACATCTGCAGTTTGTTTTTTGTTTTTTTTTGCTACAGTTAATTATCCAACATATTTTATTTAAATGTGTCCAATGCACGTTTCTGCTGCATAGATATTCTAGCAGCTGTGTTTTTTGCATCCAGTTTCCTTTGACTGGTTATTAGTCTAATCCAGTTTATTCATGGTCCATCCACTGACAGTATATTCTCTCTTTTTCTCACAGGTTCCCTTTCAGTGGTAAAATCAAAACTAAAGAATCGAAAATCAACTGGTAATCTAATTCTTGTACTTGGTTTGCAAGATTCTCAGTGTGAACTCGTCTGTTGGAACAAATTTTGATGTGTCTTGGGAGGGTCGTTTTGCTAATCATAAGAAACACACACACATTGGTTCTGTTTCACTTCTTTTATTATTATTTGTCATTTGGTTACTTTTGTGTTTGGTTTTCAAGATTCTTTATGTGAACTCGTGTGTTGGAACAGATTTTGTTGTATCATGGGAAGGTCATTATACTCATAGTAATAAACACATGCACTGGTTCTGTTTCACTTCTTTTATTATTATAAGTCAATTGGTTACATATTTAACCAACCAACTAATCAATTGTTTGGCTAATTATTCAGTTAATCAGTTAAGTTTGTCAAAGTCGTTTCATTGCTAATTTCGACATTTTCAATGAACCCCAAAAAGTGACCGGGAGTAGAAAAAGCATGTCATTGAAGAGATTGTGAATGGCAATAAAAGGACTTTGACAAACATGACTGATTGATGGATTAACTGAATGATTAATCAAACAATTGATTATTTGGTTGGTTAAATAGCTTATGAATTAATGAATAATAGTAAAGAAGTGAAATTGAACCAATGTGTGTGTTTATTATTGATACAATAACTCTTCCAAAATGCAACAAAAATTGGTAATTATTGCTGTTTTTATCAATTACATTAATATTACAATAAAACTGTGTGGTCTCTGTGACTGGAGATATCTGTATAAAACAGGTATATAGTGTATCTCGGACTACATTATATAATTTGTCCTGTTTGCTTCATAATCCTCATCACATTAGTTGATTGTAAGATTGCATTGAGTGAGCATCTTTAACCTTTTCTCTAAGACAACATACTCAATAGTGGCTGTATTTTGGTCCCTAATTTCTGCTTCCTTTTCAATTTCTCCTCTGGTTTTATCCAGGTCTTTCTTAACTGTATTCTGACACCTAGTTTCTTCCCTTCTTAAAATTTCTCCTCAAATTTAATGAATTTCACTCTTGGCTGTGTTATGTCCCCTAACTTCTGCTCCTTTCATAATTTCTCTTCTTTAATCTAGTTCATTTGTGGCTGCATTATCATTCCTAACTTGTACTCCTTTTAATTTTTTTCTTCTAGTTTAATCCAGGCTACACTTGGTTGCATTCTGGTCCCTGACTTCTCCTTACTCCAAGACATCAACAAGATTTTTCGTTCTGGACAGCGCCTCACTCGCTGTAAGTAGCTTTATTGTGAAACTGTTTGGCTATTGGCAATTGTGGTGACGATGGCTACGCAGTGGTGGTTATACAATGATTTTGAAGGTTGTATGGTAGTGGTGATTGTGGTGGTGGTCGAGGTGCAATGGCCCAGTGGTTAGGGCAGCGGACACACGGTCATGGGATCGTGGTTTCGATTCCCAGACCGGGCGTTGTGAGTGTTTATTGAGCGAAAACACCTAAAGCTCCACGAGGCTCCGGCAGGGGATGGTGGCGAACCCTGCTGTACTCTTCCACCACAACTTTCTCTCACTCTTACTTCCTGTTTCTGTTGTACCTGTAATTCAAAGGGGCCAGCCTTGTCACACTCAGTGTCACGCTAAATATCCCCCGAGAACTAAGTTAAGGGGTACACGTGTCTGTGGAGTGCTCAGCCACTTGCACGTTAATTTCACGAGCAGGCTGTTCCGTTGATCGGATCAACTGGAACCCTCGACGTCCTAACCGACGGAGTGCCAACAACAACAATCAATCATGACAAAATGCATTTATAATTGTATTTCCTTTTATTCCTCCTACTCCTCTTTGACCCCCTCATATTCATCTTCCACTCCCTCATCCCTTCCTCATCTTCCTCCTCCTTATACCTCCTCATCTCCTCATTGTCATTTCTTTCTCCCACTTCCTTGTCATTCCTTTCTTCTTCTATTTACCTATCTCTCTCCTTCTCACGTATCACCTCTTCATCTCTCCCCGCCTCTCTCTCTCTCTCACTCTCTCTTTCTTTCTCTTTCTCTCTTCCTTTCACATCTCCACTTTTCATATCTCTTCCTCTACCATTGTTCATCTGTCTTTCTCAATGTCCAACTGTCTCTGTCGTCGTCGTTTAACGTCCGCTTTCCATGCTAGCATGGGTTGGACGATTTGACTGAGGACTGGTGAAACCAGATAGCTACACCAGGCTCCAATCTGATTTGGCAGAGTTTCTACAGCTGGATGCCTTTCCTAACGCCAACCACTCAGAGAGTGTAGTGGGTGCTTTTACGTGTCACCCGCACGAAGGCCAGTCAGGCGGTACTGGCAACGGCCATGCTCACCTCGCTCTAAAACCCCCATGTGTCACCCGCGCAAGAGCCAGCCCAGGGGCACCGGCAATGATCTCTCTCGAAGAAATTTCATGTGTCACCCGCACAAGAGCCAGTCCAGGGGCACTGGCAACGATCTCGCTCGAAAACCCTCATGTGTCACCCGCACAAGAGCCAGCCCAGGGGCACCGGCAACGATCCCGCTCAAGAGATTTCATGTGTCACCTGCACATGAGCCAGTCCAGGGGCACCGGCAACGATCCCACTCGAAAGATTTCATGTGTCGCCCGCACATGAGCCAGTCCAGGGGCACCGGCAGCGATCCCGCTCGAAAGATTTCATGTGTCGCCCGCACAAGAGCCAGTCCAGGGGCACTGGCAACGATCTTGCTCGAAATATTTCATGTGTCGCCCGCACAAGAGCCAGTCCAGGGGCACTGGCAACGATCTCACTCGAATAATTTCATGTGTCACCTGCACAAGAGCCAGTCCAGGGGCACCGGCAACGATCCCGCTCGAATAATTTCATGTGTCGCCCGCACATGAGCCAGTCCAGGGGCACCGGCAACGATCCCGCTCGAAAGATTTCATGTGTCGCCCGCACATGAGCCAGTCCAGGGGCACTGGCAACGATCTCGCTCGAATAATTTCATGTGTCGCCCACACATGAGCCAGTCCAGGGGCACTGGCAACGATCCCGCTCGAAAGATTTCATGTGTCACCCGCACATGAGCCAGTCCAGGGGCACTGGCAACGATCTCGCTCGAAAACCCTCATGTGTCGCCCGCACATGAGCCAGTCCAGGGGCACTGGCAACGATCTCACTCGAATAATTTCATGTGTCACCCGCACATGAGCCAGTCCAGGGGCACCGGCAACGATCCCGCTCGAATAATTTCATGTGTCGCCCGCACAAGAGCCAGTCCAGGGGCACCGGCAACGATCCCGCTCGAAAAAATTTCTTGTGTCGCCCGCACATGAGCCAGTCCAGAGGCACCGGCAACGGTCTGTCTGTATGTCTATCTGCCTGTCTGTTTTTCTCTGTGTTTGTCTCTGTCTCTCTGTTCATTTGTCTCCCTCTCACTCTCCCTTCCTCTCTCATCTCTCTCTTCTCCATCTCTTCCTTTCTATATCTCTCTTTCTTCCTTCTCATATTTCCTCTCTCTGTGTCTCTGTCAAATTTCTTTCTGTCTCTCCCTTCTTCTCATATCTCTACTTGCTCATCTTTCCCCTCATCTCTTTCTCTCTCTCTCTCTCTCTCTCTCTCTCTATCTCTCATCTCTTTTTCCCTGCCTCACTCCCTCATCCATTCTACCCCTAGGTCTTCAAGAGATCCTGTGGCTCAAGGATTGCCATAAATCCCTCATCAACGCCATCTACATCAACAAGTGCTTTAAAGCCCGCATCTGGGAGAACTCAAAATATGTTACCAAGCAACTGGAAGGAATAGGTATGTTATCTTTTGTCTATCATCCCCTCCACCACCCTTTCAGTTCCAATTGCAGCTAAATATCTCAAGGGTAGATGGATCGGGTTTAAATATACTGCAACAGATTGATAGTCTGCTACAAGGTCCAGTCCTTCTTGCAGTGGGGTGGCTTATGTGCCTTGGAAACCCTGAGAACTACGCCAACAGATCTCAAGCCCCTGGCAGGGCCTCCCATGATGGACAGGTCAAAGGGTAGACAGACTTGATATTGATCACCTTAGTTTGGATCATGCCGGATCATTCTGAACAGACTTGATATGGATCGCCTCTTCTCAGGGGTAAAAACGGGTTTGTGCAGGGCCAGCACCCCTACAAAGAAAAACAGCAAAGTTTACAGGAGCATCGATGATAGTTCAAAACCGAGACCTGGGAAAGGTAGGCTTTCTCTCGGGGGGGGGGGGGGGGGGGGAAACATGTGCATCAGGCCCTGGTATGGAACTTACAAGGGAAACAGAAGTGAGATTACCCATAACTCTGATAAGGGTCGTTTAAGGATGTTGAACAAAACATCCATGTTTCCAGAGGTGAATTATTTAAACCCCGAAGAATTCCTCTCAACACATGGCTATGATGCCCCCCCCCACCACCACTATTTCTGCTCATGATCAGAGATGCACATATCGTCAGTCAATAAGGAACATGCTCAATGGCTAAGGTCAAACAGCTGACAAGTAAATCTGTGGTATTAAGCAGAATATTTGCTGTAACTCATCTTTTATACCAAGACAAAATGTGCCCATGATAACATTTCCAATCAATTTAAGATCAGAAGCCATGGGAGCCATTGCTTGGTATCACACCAGGGTATTTATTAATATAATTATTGTTGTTGAGGATGATGGTGTTATATTTGTCTTTCTGATAGGTCAGTCTCTTTCAAATGCCTTGGTAAATGCTGGAATAGTCAACTTCGACAAAGTCAGTGAAGCAAATCCCAGAGAACTGGAATTGGTAAGTAACATTTTGGTGGTTGTTTAACCCCAGGTCAGCTCTGCTCCAGCAGACCTATGATCAGATGCGTTCCAGCTATATCCATCTTGTCTTTTGTATTCAGATACAGTGTACCTAGGACTACATTATCTAATGTGTCCTTCCTTATTGCTTGACCCAAGGTCAGCTGTGATCCAGTAGACCCGTATATTACTCTTTTACTACTTGTTTCAGTCATTTGACTGTGG
>NC_142957.1:7350192-7370192 GCF_046866305.1 Octopus bimaculoides | reverse complement strand
TATCTCAATTCTCAGGTCTCCATATTTATCAACCCTTTCTCTTTCTTCCATGATGATATGTTGATACTGCCACGTCACTTATCAGGCACTCTTGTTTGTCCCTCCTAAAGGTTACTATATCCGGCCTTCGGTGCTCTAATACCTTGTCTGTCTGGAAGCCACAGTCCCAGAGGATTTTTGCCTTCTCTCTACCAGTGTATGTTGGTACCAAGCACCTGTAACCTCATATCCCTACTTACAGCATAGAAGGGCATCCAGCCGTAGAAACTATGCCAAATCAGATTGGAACCTGGTACAGCTCTTCGGGTTACCAGTTTCAGTCAAACCATCTAACCCATGCCAGCATGGAAAGCAGACACTAAATGATGATGATGGAGTTAAAACAAGACTGGGGTCGATTGCAACTGACTTAGCCCCTTCCTTGAAATTACTGGCCTTGTGCCAAAAATTGAAACCATTGTTATGGTTGTGTTGTTGCTGCTGTTACGGTAATGGTTGGGAAGGCACATGGATCAGTGGTTAGGTTATTTGGCTCGTAATCGCAAGATCGTTAGTTCGATTCCCAGTGGTGCATTGTATCCTTGAGGAAAACACTTTATTTCATGTTGCCCCAGTCCACTCAGCCGGCAGAAATGTGTAGTACCTGTATTTCAAAGGGCCGGCCTTTTCATATTCCATGTCGTACTGAAGTTCTTCGAGAACTATGTTATGGTTACACGTATCTGTGGAGTACTCAGCCACTTGCATGTTAATTTCATGAGCAGGCTGTTCTGTTGATCAGATCAACTGGAACCCTCAACATTGCCAATGGATTGCTTGTTTCTCTTTTTCACACTGGTGTTACTACTATTGTTGTTGTTGTTGTTGTTGTTGTTGCATATAACTTTTATCGTGTAGGGACAGGAACTTACTCGAAGAAAATGGGTTTGTGAAAAAGGTACCAGTTAGAAATTCCATGAAAGGGCCCGAGATATTTGTCAATTTAATCAGTTTTGATTGGGGTGAGTATGATTAATTAATTGTGCTTACATTAATTAATATATGTACTGTCTGTTGTTGTTTTATTCAGACTTAGTGTATCTAGGACTACATTATCTAATGTGTTTTTTTCTAATTGTTGTTTAGCCCCAGGTCAGTCCTGATCCAGACAGACATATGATCAAAGATGTTCCAGCTGTGACCATCCTGTCTTTTATTCAGTTATAGCGTATCTAGGACTACATTATCTAATGTATCATTCCTAATTGTCATTTAACCCCAGGTCAGTCCTGATCCAGCAGACCTATGATCAAAGATGTTCCAGCTGTGACCATCCTGTCTTTTATTCAGGCATAGTGTATCTAGGACTACATTATCTAATTTGTCTTTCCTTGTTGTTGTTGTTTAGCCCCAGGTCAGTCCTGATCCAGTAGACTTATGATCAAAGATGTTCCAGCTGTGACCATCCTGTCTTTTATTCAGGCATAGTGTATCCTGGACTGCATTATCTAATGTGTCCTTCCTTGTTGTTTAACCCCAGGTCAATCCTGATCCAGCAGACCTCTGATCAAAGATGTTCCGGCTGTGACCATCCTGTCTTTTATTCAGGCATAGTGTATCTAGGACTACATTATCTAATTTGTCTTTCCTTGTTGTTGTTGTTTAGCCCCAGGTCAGTCCTGATCCAGCAGACTTATGATCAAAGATGTTCCGGCTGTGACCATCCTGTCTTTTATTCAGACACAGTGTACCTAGGACTACATTATCTAATGCATCTTTATTGTTGTTGTTGTTGGTGTTTAACCCTTGGTCAGTTTTGATCCTGCAGACCTGTAATCAAAAGTGTTCCAGCTATGACTATCATGCCTTTTATTGAGGCAAGATGTATCTAAGAATGCATTATCTAATATATATATATGCTCAATCAGGTCCAGCCAAGGGTTAAACAACAACAACAACAACGACAACCACTTCTTGTATTTTCTAATTCACCAAAATATTAAAAAATAATAATTCAACTTGCTATTGTTGTTTTTGTTTCAGTTGGTGTTGACGTGTCTACATCTTTTACACCAATTAATCATGATTATTCCTGCCAACCAGAGGTTAGTCACTTTTTCTGTAATTTCAGTGGATTGAGTTTGTTAATTTCAAAGTAGAAATATAAACATTAGGCACAGGAGTGGCTGTGTGGTAAGTAGCTTGCTTACCAACCACATGGTTCCGGGTTCATTCCCACTGCGTGGCACCTTGGGCAGGTGTCTTCGACTATAGCCTCGGGCCGACCAAAGCCTTGTGAGTGGATTTGGTAGACGGAAACTGAAAGAAGCCTGTCGTATATATGTATATATATATATATATACATATATATATATATATATATATGTGTGTGTGTGTGTGTTTGTGTGTATGTGTTTGTCCCCCCAATATCGCTTGACAACCGATGCTGGTGTGTTTATGTCCCTGTCACTTAGTGGTTCGGCAAAAGAGATCGATAGAATAAGTACTAGGCTTCCAAAGAATAAGTCCTGGGGTCAATTTGCTCGACTAAAGGCGGTGCTCCAGCATGGCCGCAGTCAAATGACTGAAACAAGTAAAAGAGTAAAAGAGTAAAAGAGATTTGTGCCTGTCTTCATGCTCCAGCATGGACATTGTCAATTGAAACGAAGAGGGAATGAAGTTCTGTGATGCAAATAACCTATTGATCTGCAACACCAACTTTAGGAAGCCAGCCAGCCATCTGATAATCTACCAATCAGGTGAGACTATACTAGCCAGATCGATTACATTCTCACTATACAGTTGCTCCTAAATATAAAGGCCCTCCCTGATAAAGAATGTACACCCCAGGATAGACTAGTCATTAGTGACTTAAGACTCGAGGCTAGAATGCTGCCAAAAGGCAGATAATCTGGAAAAGAAGAATTTGGAAGCTTAAGGACACCTGTTCAATGAGGTCTGATCCTGGAATGTTCCATTTCTTATTGTAAGGTATTACTGGTTCTTACAGACACCAGATCAATATGGTCTAATTCTGGAATGTTCCATTTCTTATTGTAAGGTATTACTGGTTCTTACAGACACCAGATCAATATGGTCTAATTCTAGAATGTTCCATTTCTTATTGTAAGGTATTACTGGTTCTTACAGACACCAGATCAACATGGTCTAATTCTGGAATGTTCCATTTCTTATTGTAAGGTATTACTGGTTCTTACAGACACCAGATCAATATGGTCTAATTCTGGAATGTTCCATTACTATTTGGTAGGTACAACTTGTTACAGGCACCAGTTCAATGTGGTCTGATTCTGGAATGTTCCATTATTTATTGGAAGGTATAACTGGTTGTTACAGACACCTGTTCAATGTGGTTTGATTTTGGAATGTTCCATTAATTACTATAGGGTATAACTGGATGTTACAAGTACTGGATCAATATGATCTGTTTCTGGAATGTTCCATTTTGCTACTATACTGTCCTAGTTTTACCATTTTGTTTTTACACAGAAGGCACTGAGCCTCCCTGCTTCCTCCTTACCCAGCAAGGTGCGTCACCAACCTGACACCAGACCCAGACAAGCACCAAGTAAGGGCCATTGTATTGATGCTTTGAATTGTCATTACCTTAATCATCATCATCATCATTCAACCATCATCACCACCACCACCATCATCATTACCATCATCATCATTACCATCATCTTCACTATTATCATCATCCAATGATCATTATTACTACACCACTGCATCCACCACCGCCACCACTATCATCATCACCATTGTTGTTGGCACTCCGTCGCTTACGACGTCAAGGGTTCCAGTTGATCCGATCAACGGAACAGCCTGCTCGTGTAATTAACATGCAAGTGGCTGAGCACTCCACAGACACGTGTACCCTTAACGTAGTTCTTGGGGGATATTCAGCGTGACACAGAGTGTGACAAGGCTGACCCCTTTGAATTACAGGCACAACAGAAACAGGAAGAAAGAGTGAGAGAAAGTTGTGGCGGAAGAGTACAGCAGGGTTCGCCACCATCCCCTGCCGGACCCTCGTGGGGCTTTTTAGGTGTTTTCGCACAATAAACACTCACAACGCCCGGTCTGGGAATCGAAACCGCGATCCTATGACCGCGAGTCCGCTGCCCTTAACCACTGGGCCATTGCACCTCCACACCATCATCACCACCATTATCATAATCATCATCATAAAATCATCATTTCTCCAACTCCATGCTTTTCTCATCCCAACTAATTGATTTGCTAATAAACATGTGGTCCCTTATTTCAGGTAAAGACAACACAAAATGCCTACACAGGTGTCTCAACAAGAGGGAGTGTAGCCATCAATGTTGTAAAGTTGGGGTGAAGCAGCCACAGAGGTCAGGGGTCACAAGAAATCCAAGGCGAATGCAGGGCAATGGTGGTGATGGTGGTAATGGCATTGGCCAGGTATCAGCGATGGGCCAATCCAAGAACTACCAAGAACAACAGAAGCAGCAGCAGACCCCTATTGTGAAGGGCCAGAGCAGTATGTACCAATATATGGATGATCTCAAGGAGAAATTGAAGGGTTTTAAACAGACCCCTATTAAAAGACTCAAGGTAAGGTAGAATATGCTTGTGTATGTGTGTGTGTGTGTGTTTATATATATATATATGTGTGTTTATGTGTGTGTGTGTGTGTGTAGACAAATCACAAATTCCTTCAGATAGTTGGCCTTGCTTGATCTATTGAAAAGGCATAGGTAGAAACTCCTAGAATTATTATATGTTTACAAGAGCTTGACAGGCATATCTTCGACTAGCAAGTCATGCTACTCCAGACTGACAACGAGCAAAGACTCAGAAACATGTCTCTGGATGCAGGCTTAGCTGGGTGGAGGTGCTTGTCTCCCCCCTTGTAAACATAAGGACACAGGACGTGGGATGATGAACATTGAACACTGAAAAGAAAAATCAAACATCATTTCAACTCTGTGTTAGTATATGTACGTGTGTGTGTGTACAAGGGAAGTATGTGAATGTTTGTATGTGTGAGCTAGCATTCTTCTAGTAACAAACAATGATCAATGTCACATCTCAAAAGATAACAATCACTAGATAATATTGACAAGTGTATTAATTTGATTTACCACCCATATTCTATCTGTTTTGTTAATAATAATTATTACAATCACACACACACACACCTACACAAACATATACAAACTCATTAGAGAAAATAATTATTACCTGAGTGTATCAAGAATATAAAACGACTGCAGTTGAAAGGTATATTATGAAAACACATCTTAATTTAACAGTTTATACATGTCCCTAATTTATTTATATAAAGAAATTTTTACCCAGTGTTCTTTCAGTAACTACCCATAAACTAACCAGCGTTTTTTTCAGTAACAAACAATGACCGATGTCACATCTCCAAAGACAACCACTGGATAACATTGACAAGTGTATTAATTTGATTTACCACCCATATTCTATCTGTTTTGTTAATAATAATTATTACAATCACACACACACACCTACACAAACATATACAAACTCATTAGAGAAAATAATTATTACCTGAGTGTATCAAGAATATAAAACGACTGCAGTTGAAAGGTATATTATGAAAACACATCTTAATTTAACAGTTTATACATGTCCCTAATTTATTTATATAAAGAAATTTTTACCCAGTGTTCTTTCAGTAACTACCCATAAACTAACCAGCGTTTTTTTCAGTAACAAACAATGACCGATGTCACATCTCCAAAGACAACCACTGGATAACATTGACAAGTGTATTAATTTGATTTACCACCCATATTCTATCTGTTTTGTTAATAATAATTATTACAATCACACACACACACCTACACAAACATATACAAACTCATTAGAGAAAATAATTATTACCTGAGTGTATCAAGAATATAAAACGACTGCAGTTGAAAGGTATATTATGAAAACACATCTTAATTTAACAGTTTATACATGTCCCTAATTTATTTATATAAAGAAATTTTTACCCAGTGTTCTTTCAGTAACTACCCATAAACTAACCAGCGTTTTTTTCAGTAACAAACAATGACCGATGTCACATCTCCAAAGACAACCACTGGATAACATTGACAAGTGTATTAATTTGATTTACCATCCATATTTTATCTGTTTTGTTAATAATGATTATTACAACCACACACACACACCTACACAAACATACAAACTCATTAGAGAAAATAACTATTGCCTGAGTGTATCAAGAATATAAAACGACTGCAGTTGAAAGGTATATTATGAAAACACATCTTAATTTAACAGTTTATACATGTCCCTAATTTATTTATATAAAGAAATTTTTACCCAGTGTTCTTTCAGTAACTACCCATAAACTAACCAGCGTTTTTTTCAGTAACAAACAATGACCGATGTCACATCTCCAAAGACAACCACTGGATAACATTGACAAGTGTATTAATTTGATTTACCATCCATATTTTATCTGTTTTGTTAATAATGATTATTACAACCACACACACACACCTACACAAACATATACAAACTCATTAGAGAAAATAATTATTACCTGAGTGTATCAAGAATATAAAACGACTGCAGTTGAAAGGTATATTATGAAAACACATCTTAATTTAACAGTTTATACATGTCCCTAATACCACGACCATCATTCACCATGATAATGACTACTTCCACCACCACCACCACCACCACCACCACCACTACCACTAACATTCAAATTGATAAATACCATTGCTACTCCCCTTACCATTCAAACTCACTGTGACTGTTCACACTCCACACTCAACCATTGTTATTCAGCCATCAGATGAGAAACACTCAGTACTCAGCCTACAACAGTTTGCCTTCAGCCCCAAGGCGAAACTACCAGCCCTGACACCTAACAGAACTGACCCCAGTTACACAGACATACCTGACCCTGTCACCGAGCCCCGCTACAATGCGGAGAGTGAACCCAGCAGAAATAATTGGCAACAACTTGAGATGTACAAGAGGACCCGAGAAAAGTTTCTGAACTGCCAAGGTAAGTGGGGACACAGTGTATGAGTGGGCATTTATCTGTTTCATTAGTTTCAGCCATTGGTCACAGGTCATGCTGGAGCACCACTACCTTCTAGAGTGTTGTTAATGCAGTTTCCCTATTGCAGGTGCGTGGAGGCGCAATGGCCCAGTGGTTAGGGCAGCGGACTCGCGGTCATAGGATCGCGGTTTCGATTCCCAGACCGGGCGTTGTGAGTGTTTATTGAGCAAAAACACCCAAAAAAGCTCCATGAGGCTCAAGCAGGGGATGGTGGCGAACCCTGCTGTACTCTTCCAGCACAACTTTCTCTCACTCTTACTTCCTGTTTCTATTGTGCCTGTAATTCAAAGGGTCAGCCTTGTCACACTGTGTCACGCTGAATATTCCCGAGAACTACGTTAAGGGTACACGTGTCTGTGGAGTGCTCAGCCACTTGCACGTTAATTTCATGGGCAGGCTTACGACGTCGAGGGTTCCAGTTGATCCGATCAACGGAACAGCCTGCTCGTGAAATTAACGTGCAAGTGGCTGAGCACTCCACAGACACGTGTACCCTTAACGTAGTTCTCGGGGAGATTCAGCGTGACACAGTGTGACAAGGCTGACCCTTTGAATTACAGGCACAACAGAAACAGGAAGTAAGAGTGAGAGAAAGTTGTGGTGGAAGAGTACAGCAGGGTTCGCCACCATCCCCTGCCGGAGCCTCGTGGAGCTTTAGGTGTTTTCGCTCAATAAACACTCACAACGCCCGGTCTGGGAATCGAAACCGCGATCCTATGACTGCGAGTCCGCTGCCCTGACCACTGGGCCATTGCGCCTCCACACAGAATACATACACAATGGTTTACAATGCAGTTGGTACATACTGTATGCAGTGTAAAACAGGAAAACAAATACATAATTTCTGCTGGAAGACAGGAACAAACAACCATGTCAAAGGATACCAGCTGGTATGCATGGGCGACTGCTGGCCTTCCATAAACAAACTTGCCCGGACTTGTGCCTCGGAGGGTAACTTTCTAGGTGCAATCCCATGGTCAGTCATGACCGCAGGGGGTCTCAGCAGCCTCCTGGTTTGAGTCTTGTCAAAAAACATGTTCTTCTGTTATTGCCTCACATTTGTGATTATAATCTCGTACATAATTTATAGTAAAATGTCTGCTGTTAATTTATTAATTGGTGTTGATTAACTTTCTTTTTTGTTTTGTTTTGTTTTACTTTTGTTATTTCCAGATGAAAATATTCATTCTGCTGCAAATGAAGAAACGCAAAATGATTTTCACTATGGGTGAGTGTTCTGGTGTGCACTTGGAAGTGCATATTCTCATAAAATATTTTGAATCTGCTACACTTTCAATCCTCAAAATGCATGAGGAGATATATGTAAATTATTAACATGGCGCAGGTGTGGCTGTGTGGTAAGTAGCTTGCTTACCAACCACATGGTTCCGGGTTCAGTCCCACTGTGTGGCACCTTGGGCAAGTGTCTTCTACTATAGCCTCGGGCCAACCAAAGCCTTGTGAGTGGATTTGGTAGACGGAAACTGAAAGGAGCCCGTCGTATATATGTATATATATATATATATGTGTATGTGTGTGTTTGTGTGTCTGTGTTTGTCCCCCCACCATCGCTTAACAACCAATGCTGGTGTGTTTACGTCCCCATAACTTAGCGGTTCGACAAAAGAGACCGATAGAATAAGTACTAGGCTTACAAAGAATAAGTCCTGGGGTCGATTTACTCGACTAAAGGCGGTGCTCCAGCATGGCCGCAGTCAAATGACTGAAGACAAGTAAAAGAGTAAAAGAGTATGATACCCTGGTGGGATAAATAAGATGACAGGAGAATTTCATCACATTTACACAAAACTTTGATTAAATATTCTTCTTTTTCCTTTTCTTTTTTCCTCTCTTTTTCTTTTTGCTTGTTGTAAACTTGAAAATTGAGGACTGATGACGTTATTCTATCAACATGGGAACGCTGGTTGCCCTGTTCAAATTTTGAATTTGAATTTGAATGGGTCGTTTTTCATTTTGAACTCAACAAAGACAGGCAGGCTGTCAAAATATCGTTCAACCAATAAAATATCTATTGCAATCACATTGCACTTTTTGTATTGTCTAATAATAATAATAATAATAATAATACTGTTAATAATAATGATAATAATAATAATAATAATAATCATAATAATAATAATAATAATAATCATAATAATAATAATGGTTTCAAAATTTGCCACAAGGGCAGCAGTTTTGGGGAAAGGGATGAGTCGATTACATTGACCCCCAGTGATCAACTGGTACTTATTTATCAACTTTGAAAGGATGAATGGCAAAATCTATCTCAGTGAAATAATAATAATAATAATTATGATAATGATAATAATATTAATAATAACAATAATAATGATAATAATGTAGTGACGTCATATTGGCGCCAAAAAGGCATAGTCGCCATTACTGCATCTTTAACCACGCATGTGTGGATTTCAACATCCAAACGTTCCGGCTTCTATTCTGTCTCTTACCACGCCAGACAGCGAACAAGCAAGACGTCTAAAACAAGCTCTCTCATTGAGTGTGGTCGAAGCAAGTTGTCTCTCCAACGTTTCAACTCTAGAGACAGCTCACATCTACATTCCGACGTCTCAGCAACCAGACTTTCTCACAGGAGGCTACTCAGAAAACGAACTGTCTATTTTTTCCACCAAAAATAAATATTGTTATGTTGATCAGTTTGGAGTTCTGCGTTCCGTTCAATTCCTAATTTAATATAGGAAAGTCAGGTGTACATCTAATGATGTATAACCCACTTTCCTAAAGTAATAATAGTTTCAAATTTTACCACAAGGGCAACAATTTTGGGGCAGGGGATGAGTCGATTACATCAACCCCAGTGTTCAACCGGTATTTATTTTATCAACCCTGAAAGGATGAATGGCAAAATCTATCTCAGTGAAATAATAATAATAATAATTATGATAATAATAATAATAATAATAATAATAATAGTTTCAAATTTTACCACAAGGGCAACAATTTTGGGGCAGGGGATGAGTCGATTACATCAACCCCAGTGTTCAACCGGTACTTATTTTATCAACCCTGAAAGGATGAATGGCAAAATCTATCTCAGTGACATAATAATAATAATAATTATGATAATAATAATAATAATAATAATAATAATAATAGTTTCAAATTTTACCACAAGGGCAACAATTTTGGGGCAGGGGATGAGTCGATTACATCAACCCCAGTGTTCAACCGGTACTTATTTTATCAACCCTGAAAGGATGAATGGCAAAATCTATCTCAGTGAAATAATAATAATAATAATTATGATAATAATAATAATAATAATAATAATAATAGTTTCAAATTTTACCACAAGGGCAACAATTTTGGGGCAGGGGATGAGTCGATTACATCAACCCCAGTGTTCAACCGGTATTTATTTTATCAACCCTGAAAGGATGAATGGCAAAATCTATCTCAGTGACATAATAATAATAATAATTATGATAATAATAATAATAATAATAATTATGATAATAATAATAATAATAATAATAATAATAGTTTCAAGTTTTACCACAAGGGCAACAATTTTGAGACAGGGGATGAGTCGATTACATCAACCCCAGTGTTCAACCGGTACTTATTTTATCAACCCTGAAAGGATGAAAGGTAAAGTCGACCTCAGTGGAATTTGAACTCAGAATGGAGTAACAGGGGAAATGCTGATAAGCATTTTGTCTAGCATGCTAATGATTCTGCCAGCTCACCACCATTATGATAATGATGGTAATAATGGTTTGAAATTTTACCACAAGAGCAGCCATTTTGGGGGAGGAGTTAGATGATGATGATAATAATAATAATAATAATAATAATAATAGTAATTTGATGTTAATGAGACTTATTTCTCTCTCTGTACACAGCAGGGACATCAACAATACAGAAGAACTGTGTGGGAACTTTCTCTTGGAACTTTCTCCATTACTTCCAGAATGTGATTCAGGATGTAAGCAGCAACTGGTGGAAGGTGGCATTCGCTTCTCCCAGAACACTCTTGACTCACTTCCTTCAATGACCTACTCGCCATATCCCAGTGACAATTCTGTCTCTGATGAGGAGTTAGCTGATCTCCACCTCCCTGTTTCCTCCCAGCATCTGTTGCAGCCGTCCTTACAGCTCTCTCCTCAGTTAGCTCACACCCATCAAACAGGTCCAAATGTGGGTCCCGGTTTGGAATCAGATTCTGAAGCAGATCCTGTCAATAGGGGCCTGTTTTCGTCCAGGGAAGACAACTACTCCCAAGAATATCCTCCACCTTCTCCTCATTATCAACATCAACAACAGCAACAAAAACGTTTACAGCAGTGGTGGAACACCTCAGAGCAGGAAGAGCCAGCTGTATGTGTACAAGAAAACAAATCATTTAGTTGTAACTATCAAGATCAGCAGCAGCAACAACAAAAGAGGTGGGACATCTCAAGGCGAAACGAAACAGCTGTAAGCATACAAAAGGATAAATCATCTGGTCATAATTATCAGCAGCAGCAGCAGCAAAAACAACAACAGCAGTGGCAATGGTGGAACACTCTTGGGCAGGAGGAGCAAGCTGTACATGTTAGAATGAATAAATCCCTTGGATTTCCTCATAAAGATCCGTGTGATGCATACAGGTAGGTGAAGTTTTACCTGTCCACCATCTGTCCCTTTTGATGTTGATACATATCTTTCTGTCCACTATACGTCCTTCTCTCTACCCATATATAATCTGTTCATCACTCTATTCATCTCTCTATCCATTTCTCTGTCCGAGAGAGATTGTTGCCAGTGCCGATGGACTGGCTCTTGTGCGGGTGGCACGTAAAATACACCATTTCGAGCGTGGCCGTTGCCAGTACTCGCCTGACTGGCCCTCGTGCCGGTAGCACGTAAAAGCACCCACTACACTCTCAGAGTGGTTGGCGTTAGGAAGGGCATCCAGCTGTAGAAACTCTGCCAAATCAGATTGGAGCCTGGTGTTGCCATCTGGTTTCACCAGTCCTCAGTCAAATCGTCCAACCCATGCTAGCATGGAAAGCGGACATTAAACGATGATGATGATTTCTCTGTCCACCTCTCAGCCTATCTTGCTGTCCTTTCTCAATGTCTTTGTTCCTCTATCTCACTGACCATTAAATACTGTCCATCTTTCTGTCTACATCATTATCTTGCTGTCTATCTCTCTGTCTGTCATGCTATATGTCGCTGTCAATCTCTCCCTGTATTTATGTCCGCTATTTCTTCTTCTTATTATTATTTTTCTTTTTTTTATTGCCCACAAGGGGCTAAACATAGAGGGGACAAACAAGGACAGACAAAGGGATTAAATCGATTCCATTGTCCCCAGTGCATAACTGGTACTTAATTTATCGACCCCGAAAGGATGAAAGGCAAAGTCGACCTCTGCAGAATTTGAACTCAGAACATAACAGCAGACGAAATACTGCTAAGCATTTAGCCCGGTGTGCTAATGTTCAGTAACACTATTTCTGTCCATCGCTCTACATGTCATTATCCACTATTTCAAAGGCACCAGCGGACCTAAGAAGAAGAATATATATGTATGTTTGTATTACCCAACTGTTTTACTGAATATTACTCTCTCCCCAGCAGCAAGGAGTCCCAGGACAGAATGATAGAAACAGAGTACAAGCGAGGTGAAGCTCGATATAACATCAAGCACCAATGGATCAATTCTTGGACACCAGATTCTTCAAACAGACATCGGTAAATATTATTATAGTTGTTGTTATATTAGGAGAATGTGGATTTTAAGAATTATCTATTTCTTATCTTATGTAAATTGTTGGCAATCCGTCGCTTCTGACGTCGAGGGTTCTAGTTGATTCGATCAACGGAACAGCCTGCTCGTGAAATTAACGTGCAAGTGGCTGAGCACTCCACAGACACGTGTCCCCTTAATGTAGTTCTCGGGGATATTCAGCGTGACACAGTGTGACAAGACTGGCCCTTTGAAATACAGGCACAACAGAAACAGGAAGTAAGTGTGAAAGAAAGTTGTGGTGGAAGAGTACAGCAGGGTTCGCCACCATCTCCTGCCGGAGCCTTGTGGGGCTTTAGGTGTTTTCGCTCAATAAACACTCACAACGCCCGGTCTGGGAATCGAAACCGCGATCCTACGACCGCGAGTCCGCTGCCCTAACCACTGGGCCATTGCACTTCCACCTTATGTAAATTAATTATTGCTTAACCATTTTCTCGCACCGTCTCCGATGAAGCGATATAATAAATATCCTGGAAACAGCTGTAAGACCTATTTATAAATGTTCTAAAATCTTCACAGCCTTGGTTTTCAATCTCATTCTGGATAAAAAATATATATATGTCTGCTAGCATGGAAAGCGGACGTTAAACGATGATGATGATGAATGTATGTGTCTACAATATATATATATATATATATATATATATATATATATATATATAATATTATTAGGGACAAAATCCAAAATTACAGATAAAAAACTCTTGCTTAAAACGCTATAGCTATTAGATAACGTCTTAGTTTTCAGTTTGAATTACGGAAAAATTTGGATAAGTACTGTTTTCACTTTGCTAAAGATTTTCTACTATTTGAAAATAATATGTATTCTTGTTTTTATACTATTCATTTGGTTCTTTATAGATTATTTTAATAGATAACTTATTTAACACTATATTATTTAGAAGTTATAGTTTCATTTCAACATAATATTAGAACTTCGATTGGAATAGTGTTGATATATTTTCGATTATTTTTGATTAATATTATTTGATTAATTATTAATCTTTATAGTTTATAATATCGTTAAAGTTTTTTAAAATCAAAACTTTGTATATATATATAAAGTTTAACCTTTTATTCTTAATAATTTTTTCTTTCCTAATTTTTTCATTCATAATTTTTTCCATTCATAATTTTTTCATTCATATTTTTTATTATTACGTTTGTAGAAATAAATAATCTTGTATTTTTCTATTATTCAATTGATCTTTAATCATAATTAAATAAACGTCTTTAGCTTTAAATAGTATAGCTTTAACTATTACACCGGTTAAATATGTACTAATTTTATCTTCATTATTATTTTAAACTTAAACTTCGTTCAACTTGTATTTAAAACAATGATAATTTAAAACAATGATAATTTAGGTAAGATGTTTTTTGTATATAATATACATGTTATTATTATGGATGAAGGGATGATTATTGAATGGTTATTATTTTGATATTATGATATTTTTAAAATAATTTTTCTATCTTTATATAATAAGTATTTCATATTAATTCATTTGGTACTTATTGTTGGTTGAGATATATATCTAATTATTGTTCTAATTACGATCTGACGAGTAGCTATATTTTTGAATAGAACTTATTTTCGATAATTTCAATTGATTTTAATCGATTTAAATTTCTTTTCTATTTGAAAATTGGTTATGAAACACGTGTAATCTTTTTATTATATTTATCTTATGATATTTACTTTACTTTATATTATACTCATTTATTGTGCTTTTAATTATTAATTTTTCTATATGTGATAGTGGATTTTCATCGATGAGTTCTTGAAAATTGGTTATTTTCCCTAAAACTATATATATATATATATATATATATATGAATGTATGTGTCTACAATTCTTTTATATTTTGCTAGGTCACATCCAGAAGAGAACCAGAAAGCTCTATATAGCATTTTTGATGGAATCTTTTAGAGATCTTCCTAACAACAATTGTTGTTCTGCAGGATTTACTAGGTTTGTATTTATATAAACTGTGCAGAAAACTATTTTCCTGACTTCTGTCATTTCTTTGCATCAGTCCATCAATTACTTTCGGTGTTGTATCTTCATATAGACTACTACTACTACTACTACTACTACTTCATTACCATCACCATTTTAATGTCCATTTTTTTGCATGCTTGTATGGGTCAGATGTAGTTTATTGAGGTGGATGCCCTTCCTGTCAACGACCTTCACCAGTTTCCGAGCAAGGTTAATATTTCATCGACACCAAAAAGGAAGAGAGGTAGGTGGAATTCGAACTCCCAAACATAAAGCTGGAAACAATGCCATTCAACACTTTCTTCAGTATGCTAACAATTCTGCCAACTTGCTGCCTTAATAATAATAATAATAATAATAATAATGATGATGATGATGATGACAATGATGATGATAATAACGATAGTAATAACAGTCATCATCATCATAGTTTAACGTCCGCTTTCCATGCTAGCATGGGTTGGACGATTTGACAGAGGACTGCTGAAACTGGATGGCAACACCAGCCTCCAATCTGATTTGGCAGTGTTTCTACAGCTGGATGCCCTTCCTAACGCCAACCACTACGAGAGTGTAGTGGGTGCTTTTACGTGTCACCGGCACAAGAGCCAGTCCAGGGGCACTGGCAACGATCTCGCTCGAAAATCCCACGAAGGCCAGCCAGGCGGTACTGGTAACGGCCACACTCAAAATGGTGTATTTTATGTGCCACCCGCACAAGAGCCAGTCCAGGAGCACTGGCAACGATCTCGCTCGAAAATCCCACGAAGGCCAGCCAGGCGGTACTGGCAACGGCCACGCTCAAAATGGTGTATTTTATGTGCCACCCGCACAAGAGCCAGTCCAGGGGCACTGGCAACGATCTCGCTCGAAAATCCCACGAAGGCCAGCCAGGCGGCACTGCCAATAATAATAATGATAGTAATAATAGTACAGTCCTATATTTAAGAGATGAGGAATTATTTACATTTGATGAATATTTGTCTTCTTCTTGTTTGTTGCTAACACATTATTTCAGCTGATATACCCTCCAGCCTTCATCGGGTGTCTTGGGGAAATTTCGAACCTGGCTTCATATTCCTAAGGTATTTTTTGATGTTATTATTATTATTCAGGTCACTGCCTCGAACCAAACTCAGATTCTTGAGATTGGTAGCCAACGCTCTTAACCACTACGCTATATATATGCCCGTGGGCAATTTTAGGGTTTATAAATCTAATATTTTTCTATCCTTCCTTAATACCGGTTCCCATATGCTACTCATATCTGAACTCGGTCTGCTTAGGAGGTTGTTGTGTCCTAACATATGTGCTGCTTCTTTTAGTTTTCGTTTTTTCCAGTGTCGTTCTCTATCTATTATTTTAACTTCATCCCACAGGGGGAAGTGGTCTCCATTTTTCCATACATGATCAGCTATACCCCGATTTATCAATATCTCCTCGTGTCACAGCTTTGTGATGTTCGTCTACCCTTATTTTGAGGGGGGCGGCATGTTTCACCCTTGTATAGCCTACCACAGCTGCTTAGGATGGAGTACATGCAGTCTTTGGTCATATTCTCTTCTATTGGTGGTTTTACTCAAAGGAGATATTTGCAAAGTGTTGTATTACTCTTGAATACTGCCCTGATGTCATATGGGCCACATATTTTTTGTATCTCTTCGGAGAAGCCTTTCACATAGGGTAGACAGACTGTAGACAGTTTATTGGTTTCATCCTCTCTTTTCTTCATAACTGGAGTGGATAGTATGTTTTGGGGGTAGTTGTTACTTAATAGATTGTTACTTCGTTTGATTATTTCTTTGTGGTGGGTATCACAATCGGTACTTATATTCTTTGCTCGATGTTTTAGGCACTGAGCAATCCCTCTCTTTACACTGAATGGGTGGTAGGAATTGAAGTTACGGTATCATCCAGGGAAGGTCAGCTTGTTGTATACGGATGTCCTGAATCCATACTTGGTGCGTGTTATTAATATGTCCAGGAATGCTAGTTGATTGTCTTTTTCTTTTTCCATTGTGAACTGTATGGATGGCTTTATTGAGTTCACATGATCTAACAGCACTTGGACATCTTCCTGGTGGGGCTAGAGTATAAAGGGGTCATCAACATATTGCAGCCATAGGGTTGGGTTTTAGCGGTGTTGATCCTTAAGCCAAAATAGCTTCTTGAGTATTTTAATTTAGACCTTTAAGTAAAAATTTAAAAATATAAAAGGGCATTTATTACTATTTCAGTTTTAAGGTTCTAAATACAGCAGAAATATTTTTAGTTTTTTTTTTCCTTCTTGTCCAGCTATAATAATAATATTAATTAATAAGAACAACAACAACATAAAGAACAAGAAAATATTTATTGACCAAAATAATAATAAAAAAAACAATACAGGTCTTCAAGAGTTCTATATTTTGCATAGATCCCTTGTCTTTTTTTTTAACCCAGGGGCTCATTCCCACCCAATCTGATCTTTCCAACAACAATAACAATAACACCCAGTGGCTTAGGAGTGCTGACTAAGGGTAGTGCCAAAACATTTATCTTACCCCAGGAGGGGAGGCTCACCTCTCCTCCTCTCCAATACCAACGCCTCGTGGCTTTGGAGAACTGACTTAGTCAGAACAGTGCCCCCCCCCTCACCCATCCCAAATTTGGGAGAGCTGAATACATTGTCTTACATTCATCGTACCCAGGGGCTCACTTCTCCACTGTCTCCAGTAGCAACAGACTGTGGTTTCAAGGAAAGCTAACATATTGTCTTCAAAAATCTTTTGCATTGTTCCTTGAATGTATGTATGTATGTATGTATGTATGTATGCATGTATGTGTGTATGTATGTGTGTGTATGTACGTGTGTGTGTGTGTGTGTGTGTGTTCTCTTCTGTTTATAACTGCTTAAGTTCTTGCTTCGAAGAAGGAGCTGGTTTCTAGCAAAAATACAAAAACTCTGTCATTGGAATGTAGATAACAAAAAATAATGTCACATTTTAAACTCGAGAAAAGTCTTGCATTTTTTTTACTAGTCCACTAATTTGTAATGTGTGGGTTAGTTGGTTAGTTTCTGTGTGTGTGTGTATAAACTTAGGACTTGCTTTTAATTCATAATTGAATGTTTATATATATATATATATATATATACAACACTAGTGCTGCTTTTAATTCATAATTGAATGTTTATATTTATATATATCTATATATATATATAATGAAATTCTTAATGAATTTATTTGAATGTATGTGAGTGTGTATATATATATATATATATATATATATATATATATATATATATATATACGTATAAAATATAGATAATATACATGTGTGTGTGTGTGTATGTTTATATATATGATAAAATTCTTAATGAATTCATTTGAATGTATGTGTGTATATATATATATATATATATATATATATATATATATGTATAAAATATAGATAATTATACATGTGTGTGTGTGTGTGTGTAATATATATGTTTATATATATATAATAAAATTCTTAATGAAGTAATTTGAATGTAAGTGAGTGTGTATATTATATGCATATAAAATAGATAATATACATGTGTGTGTGCATGTATGTATAATGCGTGTGTTTATATTTGTATATTATACAAAGTATTAAATAATATTTGCATTTAGCTTTCCTTAATCTCATTTGTTGTGTTATACAAAAAAAGCATATAACACCCCTCCGTCTGCAGGTATCCTCTAGAAAAACTAGGAGGAATATCCTTTCCCTGTCTGTCTGTCTGTCTCTCTCACTCTCTCAGCCTATCTGTGACACATTCACCACCCACAAAATGGCACAGACCCTAGACAGCCCCCAGGTGTTAAAAAAAAAAACAACCCTGGAAAAAGAAAAAAAGGCCTCCTTCCAAACCCTCACCACCATCAACAACAACAACAACAACAACAACAACAGCAAAAGCCGACAAATGTTTAAAAATCCTGTAAACATTTATTTTACAACAACATTCAAAGTAGGATGGAGTCTGATGATTGTCTACTACTACTAAGGCTACTGCTACTATCATCATCATCATTATTACTACTACTACTACTACTGCTACAGTACTGGACCTTTCGATCTGGATTCCAGAAATCCGGGATTACTCTGCAAATATATTAAGTTAACAAACCCTGTTTTTGAAGTTAGTCAATTTGTATATATCATCACCGTCATTTAATGTCCATTTTCCATACTGGCACAGGTTGGAAGATTTGATAGGGGTTGGCAAGCTGCCCCACATTCCAATCGTCTGGTTTGGCAAGGTTTCTATGGCTGGATGCCCTTCCTAATGTTCTTTCATGGAGACTGATAAACATCAAATATACTCTGCTTTAGAAATCTATTAATTTGTACCTGTACCTGTATCTGTTAAAATAAGATCATCTCCTTTATTTTACTTCATTTAATTTTCAGCTTATAAACATAACATACTGCGTACATGTGGCAGATTAGGATATAGTTTAAGAATTTTAACTGGATTAAACAAATAGCAAACTGATCTTGCTTTAGAAGAGTGTTTGCGCTCAGTTGCTTAAAATTATCTTCTTTACTTTTCTTGATTTAATTTCTATTTTATAAGTTACTCTTTTACTCTTTTACTCGTTTCAGTCATTTTGACTGTGGCCATGCTGGAGCACCGCCTTTAGTCGAGCAAATCGACCCCAGGACTTATTCTTTGGAAGCCTAGTACTTATTCTATCGGTCTCTTTCTGCCGAACCGCTAAGTTACGGGGGACATAAACACACCAGCATCGGTTGTCAAGCGATGGTGGGTGGACAAACACAGACACACAAACATATATATATATATATATATATATATATACATACATACATACATATATACGACGGGCTTCTTTCAGTTTCCGTCTACCAAATCCACTCACAAGGCTTTGGTCGGCCCAAGGCTATAGTATAGACACTTGCTCAAGATGCCACGCAGTGGGACTGAACCCGGGACCATGTGGTTCGTAAGCAAGCTACTTACCACATAGCCACTCCTACGCCTATAAAAGATATATTTTAAGAATCTTAAGTGGATTAATAAATATCAAACAGACCCTTACTTTAGAAATGTAATAATTTGAATCTGTTAAATACTATTTAGCTTT